>NW_028327313.1:2724930-2875823 GCF_031878675.1 Megascapheus bottae | reverse complement strand
GAATTCTGGGTCTGGCATTGTCCCTGAGTTTTCTCAAGTCTGTGCTCTGCTGCTTGCGCCACAGCTCCACTTTGAACTATCTTGGTGGTTAACTGAAGATAAGAGCCTAACAGACACCTGGTGCTGGTGACTCATTTGTAATCCTCGCTACTTTAGGAGCCTGAGATCTGAGAATCAAAGTTAGCACCTGAAACTCTTAACTCTGATTAATCACTGAATGTGGGGTAAGGGAGCTGAGGCTTAAGTCAGAGAATGCTATGTTTGAGCACAAAGAAGCTCAGGGACAGCAACCAAGAGAAGTGTTCAAGCTTGACAACTGACTAAAAGAAAAGAAAAAAGAAAAATGATTGGATAGTGATAGTTCCCATTTCTGGGGTTTATTATGGCTATGTAATAAACAGAATTTATTGAGACTCTTCTCTCCAATTAATTTCTAGATAATGGGGCAGTGGGGCTTGGCTCTGGGATAGGGTGGTAGCCTTGAGCTGAGGAGCTCAGGGACAGCGCCCCAGCCCACTTGAAGTCCCATGACCCACAAAATAAAAAAAGAAAGACTCTCAAGGACTGTAGTGCCCAAGCTGGCTTTGAACCACAGTCCACAGTCCTAATATCTCAGCCCCACTGTCTCAATTTAGATCTCTCAAAATATACAATAAATTTTCCAGAGATTCCCAAATTCTACCTATCACACCTTAAGGAGGGGTTTTTTGGCTTCTTTTTAAATTATTTATTTATTTGTTTATTTGTTTATGCTGTGGATCCTGTGGCTTGAACTCATAACTTGGGCATTGTCCTTGAGCATTTGCTGTGTTCTACTTGGCTTTGCCTTTTTTCTACTTTTCTTTCTTTCTTTCTTTCTTTCTTTCTTTCTTTCTTTCTTTCTTTCTTTCCTCCCCCCCCCTCTCTCTCTCTCTCTCTCTCTCTCTCTCTCTCTCTCTCTCTCTCTCTCTCTCTCTCTCTCTCTCTTAATTCTTTTTTTGCCAGTCCTTAAGCATGAACTCAGGGCTTGAGCACTGCCCTTGGGCTTTCTCAAGGCTAGAGCTCTACCATTTGAACCACAACCACAGCATCCCTTCTGGCTTTTTCTATGTATGTAGTACTTCAGAATGGAACCCGAGTATTCATGTATACTACATGAGCACTCTACCACTAGGCCAAACTCCTGGACTTGCCTTTTCCTTAATAATTTCTTCAGCTAACTAGTGCAAAGTTTCCTCACAGGGTTTTCTAGTGCATAGCACAGCACCTCCATTACTCTTCAAAGAGACGGTGGTTTGGGGGACTCGGTGTGAATGTGGGTGGGGTAGAAGAATGAAGTTTGGGGTAAGTCTATGCTGATATGAAGCTCGATTGGTTGCCTCAAACCAGTCTGTTTATTCTTTTCATTTTGTATTGTCTATGTTGTTTTCAATTCCTACCTCTTCTCTGATCCTACAAGTTCCTCTCAGTAGCTCTAGGTTACATGTCAAGAGGACCTAAGACTTGTCTTTCCAAAGCTTATCCATTACAATGTGGAAGAAATCTTTTTTTTTAATCTCAGTTGTGGGACTTGAACTGTGGGCCAGGGTGGTGTGCCTGAGACTTCAGCTCAAAGCTAGCACTCTACCAGAGCCACTTCCGGTTTTCTGCTGGTTAACTGGAGATAAGTCCCACAGACTTTAGTGCCCAGGCTGACGTTTGAACCTTAATTCTCAGATCTCAGCCTCCTGGGATGCTAGGATTACAGTGTGAACAACCAAATCTAGATGGAATGAAACCTTTTATCTCCCTCCCTCATATCTGAGATGCTATGCTTTTCTCTGAAAGGCTTATTGATTTTTTTATGTTTTGTCAGTTCTGGGGCTGAACTCTGGGCCTGGGTGCTGTCCCTGAGCTCTTCAGCACAAGGCTATCACATTATCCCTTGAGCCACAGCACTGCCGCTTCTGGTTTTCAAGTAGTTAACTGGAGATCAGAGTCTCACAGTCTTTATTTCCTGGGCTGGCATTGAACCCTCAGATCTCAGCCTCCTGAGTAGCTAGGATTGCAGGCCTGAACCATCCTGCATAGCTTATTATGATTTTTGACAATGTCTTTACATAAATCATGATATGGAAATACTGGGTAAGAAACTTTCATACATGGTATTCAGACCTTGAGTATATGGGTTCTCATTGTATCTTTTTGTGAAGCTGAGCTATTCCACATGGAAAGATATCATAGGGCATATTTGAATACATCCACTTGAACTTGACAGCTGCTATAATCATATAAAGGAAAACTAATCATTTCCTTCCTTAAAAGAAAAATACTTACAGGCATGGAGACAAGGCAAAAACTGGGTTGCTTTCAAGACTAGCCGTGAAGTGTAATTTTCATTGTTCAAGGTTACATTTGGGCTATATTTATTCCTCAGTGTTTTATTGTTTATACTAGTGTAAACAGAATTGACTGTCCTTACATTATTTCTAAATTATAAATTTCTCTCATATGTGTGTCAGCTTAACTTTTATTCAATTACTATATCCTGTTGCTTCAGACTGAAATGTTATTGACTTTAATAATTTGTAGTGAACTCTTGTGAGTTTCTAAATCAAAGATAATATTAGCTTTGGGAGCCAGTGGTTGCTGCCTCTCATCCTAGCTACTCGGGATGTTGATTTCTGAGGAGTGTGATTGGAAGCCAGCCTGGGCAGGGAAGTACATGAGAGTCTTATCTCCATTTAACCATCAAAATGCCAGAAGACGTGCTCTAGTTCAATTTGTAGAGCTCTAGTCTTGAGTAGAAAAGCTCAGGGGCCACACACAGTTCCCGAGTTTCACACCCACAATGGCTCAGATAAAAAGAGTTATCTGCACATAAAGTTACCTGCAACTTTCTAAGAAGCAAGCTGTCTGACCAGATGAATGCGGAAACCTTGAAGCATTATGTGTCCTTTATAAAGCAGATGTCCTGCCCACCTCCAGAGGCATGCGCAGGATGGACCAGGTGATTTGTTCTGTCACATATTCTATTAGATGATAGATAAGTGCTCTTTCTAATCTCCAGTGGAGAAATCAAGGAGTTAAGGAGGACTGTTCAAATAGTGGGTATGCTGCCCTCTGATAAACTTATCTCAGATGTACAATGAATCTCATTTTCTTTTGGACAAAAATCCTGTCAAGACTTCTCTCCAGGAGGAAGAGTGCTTGCCTAGCATCATGAAGTCCTGGGCTCAATTACTCGGTACCACATACATAGAGAAAAACGGAAGGGGAACTCAAGTGATAGAGTGCTAGCTTTGATAAAGTCCAAGAACAGTGCTCAGGCTCTGAGTTCAAGTCCCAGGACTGGCAAAAAAAAGACTTCCCACTAGAGCCTCTGTGGTTACATCTGCCAGGAAGATCAACAAGGTATTCTGGGAAGGTTTTCAACAATGACATAAGTGCCAGACTGAGCTTTGACTTGGTAAGCACTTCAAATTTGCTCCAGAGAGCAGATTTCTCAGACAGCATCCTGATGTGTGGCATGCATGCTCAGGGATAGTATGGAAAGAGGACTGGAAGAAAGAAGTCAGCCTCTTCCTTCAGGGCCAGCTGCCATTCAAACAAGGAAGGCCAGTCCGAGGGCTCTGTATTTCCAGGAGGGGAGGACACAAAAGGCTGTGTGAAAATTTGGCAGGATCTTCCTGAAAGGCAGCACCTGAAGGCTGAATGTCATAGCGTCCAGAAAAGTTTATCATTGGAAAAGAGCTACTTTCTGCTGCACTGAGGAAGGAGAAATTTTCTTTAAAGGAAGAACAGCTAGCTAGTTGACAGTCCTTGAAGCACCAACCCCATCCACCACTTCCTCCTCTTTGTGCAATTGCAGAGAAAATAAATGATTAAACCTGCCCCATGAGCCTATCCACACATGGCAGGTAGGAGTTCCCAGGAGCATCCAGGTGTTACTCTTCTCTCTTTCTGACCAAAAGGCTGCTTTGCTCAATCAATATTTTCTTGTTCATTTGAATAATTTTCTTGAAAGTTCAGACCAAACTGACAGTTAACCTTGACCTTCTCTCTACAGATCTGGGTCTATAATAAGGGAAAATCAGGACTTCTGGGGCACCACAACTGAAATATGATGGCTTTCTTTAGACAGGACATTATCAAGAGCTCTTATAGGCCTCCCCACAGGTATTCCACCGAAGAGCCACACTTGGGCAGGACACAACCCCTTTGCCTGGGACTCTGCCAACACAGAACCCTTGAACCTAGAAAGGCTGCAAAGAACAATGCCACAGGAAATGGAAGTATCCTCCCATTTACTCACTGACCATATCACAGAAAGCTCCCAACAGAACAATAATATTCTACAGATGGAGAAATTAAAGTCCAGAGACAAAGATGGTGGATGATGAACACAGGCAGCAAGTCACAGGCAGAGCTGAGGACATAACCCTGAAATCCCAACCCTGACATTGAAACAGGATAGGAACTGAAGAAAGAGAATTCAAGAAAGAAAAAACACATACAAGATACAGAAATACAGGGGGAAAAGGCTAGGCTGGCTATCAGGATTTGAACCTGGGGTTTAGCAAAGAAGCTTGCTAATGTTCTTCAGTTTCTGAACAGTAAAGATCTACCACAAAGATCAAGCTGACTACTCCTGGTGGCAGTTTACAACAACTAACTAGATGACTTGCTACTCTCCAATTGATTATCCCTGTGGCAAAAATCCTTCTGTACTCAAAATACCAGAACAAAGAGTCAGCAGTCTGATACTGAGGAAAAGGAAATCCATCAACATCAAAAAGTCAGCCTCTTCCCTTGAGGCCAGCCAACAGTCAGTCAAGTTTGACCCTGATACACAAATTACTTCCTATAGGACCCAGAAAAACCTCATAAGCACATCTGACATTGTCACTATCTGAAGCAATTTAGGCATGTAGAGACTTGCCAGGACATGAGAGAATTGGAGTGCTGTGACTCAGCAGCAAAATGCTCTTCCAAACCAGCTACCAGACATTCACAAGGGAGCTGAGATCTGAAAATTCCTGGTTCTAAGCCAGCTCAGGCCATTAAATCTGTAAGTCTTATCTCCAATAAACCATCAGAAAGTCCAAACTGGAGCGATGGATCCGGTAGTAGTGGGACAGCCTTGATTGAAAAAAACTAAAGGACACGGCCCAGACATTGAATTCAAGACCCAGGATCTAAAACCCTCTCCCCCGGCTACCACCACACAGACACACACCCAATGAAAAAATAATTTAGTCCAAATGTTTATACACATATGCCGGTATATGAGTGAGTTTCAAAGAGGCAGAAACAATTATGACTTCAAGAAACACCATGTCCCATCAGTCTAGAGGGAGAAGGCATGGGAAACGTAGCCTCAGGGAACTGAGCTCTGGAACATTTTGGGGGATCACTCCACCAGGACAACTCAATACTCCTAGGGAGTCAAAAGTGTCAAGTTCCTCAAGAACCAGATATTTACCTTTCACCCCATCCAAACAACCTGAAGCTCCAAGAAGATCATAGCACTCACTCCCCAAGAAATCCACATGACTCGACAAAGAAACAGAATGGGGAAAAGCTGAATAGGGAAAGGGGAGCTGGGAGGAAAATGGTAAAATACAAAAGGGACTGACCTGAGTAGAAATGCCAGGATCAGCAGGTAGGGGTGTGGGAGGTTAGCAGAGGTGAAGAGGGAACCAGTCCTATCCAAGGCCTCACACCCTGGGATACAGACATGCAGACAGGGTACTCCCCAGAAAAAGAGTGCTGGAAAAGGTCAAGGGACAGGAGTAGGCAACAGAAAGGAAGACTGTAAAAGATGGATATTGGAAGCATCAGTCTGGATGGGCCACCAGGGGTCCTGGATTCTATTTCTGAGATTTCCAGTCTATGTGGGTATAAGCTGGTGGTTCCAACATCAGATGCCCCCTCCAGCCTCAATGGTGCTTCCTCCTCCTTTGGTGGTCCCTCCCCCCATAATCACCCAGGAGTGAGAAAGTGCCAGGTTTGGGTTGGCAGTCACGAACAGGTGTTCTCTGATCCATGCCCAGGCCCAAGGTAGGGCAGTAGCCTTGAGAGCTCAGGGGCAGCATCAAAAAAAAATCTCAAGACATTAAACCTCAAAGGAGATTCAATAAATACTTGCCCAGAGTTCAAGTCACACAACTGACCAAAAAAAATGCTGTTTCTGCAGGTGATAGTTTCAAAGTTCGTCTCCCACTGATAATGAGACCTGACAATGGGCTGATATTCATGGTTCATGTTAGTAATTCAATCTGAAAACACAATGGAACCACAAAAGGGTGAATGGGTAAGTGTAAGCTCTAAAAGATCCTCAGGTTCGGCATTTAACAGGCTTTTTTTTCCCCTGGCAGTCCTGGACCTTGAACTCAGAGCCTGAGTACTATCCTTGGGCTATCTCAAGACTAGAGCTCTACCACTTGAGCCACAACACCACTGCCGGTTTTTTTCTATGTGTATGGTACTGAGGCCTACTGCTAGCCAACCTCCAGGCCTTTTACCGGCTTTTTCTTTTTTGTGGGTCATGGTGCTGGAACTCAGCCTGGGCCCTGTCCCTGAGGTCTTCAGTTCCAGCTACCACCCTACCCTTGAGCCACAGCCCCAATCCCATTTTCTGGAGGATAATTGGAGATAAGAGTTTCCAGTTATTTTGTGGATAAATGTAGATGAGAGTGTCTGGTTTTGTGTACCCAGGCTGGCTTTGAATCTTGATCCTCAGTTTTCAATCTCCTGAGAAGCCTGGATTACCTGCATGAGCCATTGGACCTGGCCTTACTTGCTTTTTAAGAATATATATGGCATATATATACATATATATATATGTATATATATATATGTATTTGGTGGGATGGAGCTGTGGCTTCGGCACTGTCGAGTTCTTCAGCTCAATACTATTGCCCTTTTCCTGGGCCTGGATTTTTGTCCCTGAGCTCTTCAGTTCTAGGCCACCCTACACCTGGAGCCACAGTAGTACTTCTGTTTTTCTAGTGGGAAATTGGAGATAAGAGTCTCTTGGTCTTCAGTACCCAGGCTGGCTTTGCACCGTGATCCTCAGATCTCAGCCTCTTAGTAGCTAGGATTACTGGCAGGAGCCACCCTGCCCAGCTTTAAGGATCATTTTAATTTTCAAATTGAGATCTGGTATTTTAAGGCACAAAGATGTGGTTATTGGCTCAGAAAAAAGGCATTGAGGCATTTGGTTTATCTTTGCCTTGGCTAAAACTTGGGGAAAATTATTAGAAATTTAACTGTAAAGGTCCATTAATTTCAGAAGGTTTGTTCTGTCTAAAACCCCTTGGGTATTTAGGTATCAAGAGAAAGGGACAGGGAAAACATAGGAGAAGTCCATACATGGTGGAAGAGAATAAGTAAGCTGGCATGAAGATGCTTCACCTAAACATAGTGAGATGGATGGAGTGAACCAACTTCATCCTGTCTCTTTTCCTTGCAAACTGACAATGGAAAGCTGATGTGGGTGATGTGATTGGCATTTCTGAAAATTGCTCCTTGGGAAACTTTAAAAGAGAGTTAAAAAAATTTGTCTCAGTGTTATAATTTGGCTTCAATGCTACTTTGTAACTGCTGATAGTTTTTAAAAACAGGCACATGCTAAGCCTGGAATTTTTGGTACGGTACTGGTGCTTAAAATTCTTTTTTTTGTGGGTGTTGGGACTTGAACTTGCCCTGGACTCTGTCCCTGAGCTCTACAGATCAAGACTAGTGCCCTGTCCTTCCCTTGAGCCAAGCCCCACTTTCTAGAGGTTAATTGGAGACAAGAGTCTCAGATGCTTTTGTCCCCAGTCTAGCTTTGGCTGTCCATCCACAGATCTCATCCTCCTGAGCAACTAGGATTATAGGCGAGAGCCACCATGCCCATGGAGCCTGGTTGGTGCTTAAACTGTTGCATTAAGAAAAAAACAGTAATTTCAAGCTGGGTAATTTGGCTCTTGCCTGTAATCTTAGCTACTCAAGAAGTGGGGATTAGTTCAAGGGAGAGTGGTACCCTTGAGCTGAAGAGTTTAGGAACAGGGCCCAGGCCAAATCAAGCCCCAGGACCCACCAAAACAACAACAACAAAACAACAACAAAGATAGATATCAAGCTTAGCAAAATCAATGATTGTTAGCCACAGATCTTTATCACCAGACTGCGAAAAGAAATGGCCTAAAACTACTACCAACTCCTAGGTTTCTTCACAGAACTTGGAAACAAAGAGTGCTTTCTTTCTTTCTTTCTCTATTTTTCCTTCCTTTTTTGGTTTTGTCAGTCATTGCCTGGTCCCTGAGCTCTTCATCTCCAGGTTACTGTCCTACCTTCCTCTTGAACCACAGCCCCACTTCCTGTTTTCCAGTGGTTAATTGGAGATAAGTCTCATGTTCTTTAGTGCCTTTGCTATCTTTGAACCACAGTCCTCAGGCCAAACTCCCAGCCCTATTACTCTATTTTTATACATGCAGATGAAAATCTTTGCTTGTACTTTTTATTACACTTTTCTTTCTTTTTGGAGGGCCAGGTCTGGGACTTATGCTCAAGTTTGGCATTTATCCCTTGAACCATATCTGCATGTCCAGCTTTTTGGTTTTGTTTTGTTTTGGTCATGGGGCTTGAACTCAGGGTCTGGGTGCTGTTCCTAAGTGCCCTACCACTTTGAGCCACAGCACCATATCTGGTTTTTTGGTGGTTAATTGGAGCTAAAAGCCATGGACTTTTGTGCCCAGCTTACTTTGAACTAAAATACTGTGATCCCAACTTCCTGAATAGCTAGGATTACAGGTGTGACATCCCCCCTTCTGAATAGCTAGGATTACAGGTGTGGTCCTCCCCCCCACCCCCAATGCCTGGCATCCCTGTGTCTTTTGCTCTAGGCTAGCGCTGCTCTACCACTTTGAGCCACAGTGCCACTTTCTACTTCCAGATTTTTGCTGGTTAATTGGAAATTAGTCTTAGAGATGTATCTACCTAGCTTAGCTTTAAACTTCAATTCTCAGATCTCAAATTTCAGAATAACAAGAATTACAAGTATAAGCCCTTGACACCTGGCCTGACATAGAATCCTGAAAGCAGGAAAGAAATGATGAATGATGCACAAGGGATCTTATGTGGCTCCGAGTGGGTGCAGGCTGTATAACCCTCCTGTGGGCGACTGAGGCCAACCTGGCCTGCATGGTGAAATCCTGCCACAAACAGACAAACATTAAAAATAAACCAGAAGCCAGGTGCTGGTGGCTTATTCCTACAATCCACGCTACTTAGGAGGCTAAGCTCTGAGGATCATGGTTCAAAGACAGCATGTACAGGAAAGTTGTGAGACTGTTATCTCCAATTAACCACCAGGAAATGGAAGGGAGTGTGGCTCAGTGCTACCTCACTAAGGACGGAGAGGGGCCTAGCGGTAGAGCGCTAGGCTGATAGTGGGGCTGGGAGGAGGCAGAGTTGTAGAGTGCTTGATTAGCACATGAAAAGCTCTGGGTTCCATTCCTCAGAATCACATACACAGAAAAAAACAGAGGTAGTGCTGTGGCTAAGTGGCAGAGTGCTAGCCTTGAGCAAAACCTGTCTAAGGAGAGTGCCCCGGCCCTGAGTTCAAGCTCCAGGACTGTCCAAAAACAACAACAGGAAAATTAGAAGTCTCTGTACAAGTCTATAGAGGGAGTCAGAATTAAATCAGCCAAATACAGGGGACAATAAAGGAGAAACTGAGAAATCAGTAAGACATAAAACATACAAGGTCAGGGTGTAGATCACGTAGCAAAGGAGAAATTGAGAAATAAATAAGACATAAAACATACAAGGTTGGGCATGGTTCAAGTGGCAAAATATCTGCTTGGCAAGATTCGGTGCTGGGCACAGCATCACCACCAAAAAACAAAATAAAACAAAAGGACAGATATGAGTTTTTTTCTTTTTTTTCTGTCCTCTTTTCCTTTATGTGGATTAAAGTTTCCAATCAAAAGGCACAATGAAAAAATAAAACCAACTAAAGAACCATCCCCCTCAGAAATCACTCATGACCCAGGGAATGGGGCATATGTTTTAGTCCCAAATTCACACATGGATTGATGTAAAATAGAACAAAATACATTCTATGTAATTGGAACCAAAAGAATGCTGGATAACCATTCCAAGATACAAGATAGAGTTAAGTGAAATTGCTATAGAGGGCAGAGGACATTACAGATGAGTGAGTGTTCAAGACAGCAAGTAGGGGCATTTGTTCATCAGAGCTTCCTTAGGGCTGCCCTGGTGGCCCATATCTGTAGCCCCAGATACTCGGGAGAGGCTGAAATGCTTTCTTCTTTGTGGGTCTGGGGCTTGAACTCTTGGCTATCCCTGAGCTCTTTTGCTGTATCACTTTGAGCTCCACTTTCTGTTTTCTATTGGTTAATTGGAGATACTTACATACTTTCCTTTCCTGTCTGGCTTTAAACCATAATCCTCAGATCTCAGCCTCCTCGTGCTAGGATTACATGTGTGAACCACCAGGTCTGTCTCTAAAATCTAATGTTTTTGGTTTTTTGATCCTGGAACTGAAAAAAAATAGCAAATAAAAAATCACAACAGGAACCAGAAACAGTGGCTCATGTCTGGAATTCCAGCACTTGGAAAGCAGAAGAAGTAGGATCGCAGTTCAAGAACAGCCTAGGCCAAACTTTTATCACATGCTATGTCAGAGAACAAGCAGAGTGAGGTCACGTGTGCCTGGAGTCTCAGCTGTATGGGGGACAGAGGTGGGGCTGCAGGCGTAGGGGCTGAGTGGTAATCCAAAACCTTCCCTAGGCAAAGTATGAGACCTTGTATCTGAAAAACATGGGCGAAAGAGATGGGCATTACTTGTTTAACAAGCACAAGTCCCTGAGTTTAAACACTAGCTGCTAAACCAGAAAGAAAAACAATCACAACAGAACTTTAAAAATACTTGGAGAATGGAACATTATCCAGATATAAGGCCCCCAGATCTCCCTACTCTGAGTCAAGCTCTAGCATAATACTTAAAAACATGATGCTAAGTGAAAGAATCCTGCCAGGTGCGGTGGCTTGCGCCTGTAATCCTACCTACTCAGGAGGCTGAGATATGAGAATTGAAGTTCAAAGCCAGACCAGGCATGAGAGGCTGTGAGACTCATCTCTAGTGAATCATCAGAAAACCAGTAGTTGTGCTGAGGCTCAAGTGTTAGTGTTGAGTGTTAGCATTGAGTTGAAGAGCTCAGGGACAACACCCAGGTCCAGGACCAGAGTTCAAGCCCCACAAGGGGGATGGGGAGAATCCATCCATAAAATACCTCAGTTATAAAATACTTCGTTCTTAAATACCTATGATAGGTAGATTCACAAAAGCAGGAGATTCTGGGAGGGTAGCGGTGAGGGCTAACCCGAGGCTTGTTTCTGCAGTGACGTAAGTGATTGGCATTTGTGATGATGTTTGAACACATCCACATATACTCAAGGTCATTAGAGCATATTTTTTAAGTGGGAGATTTGATGTGCAGTGAACTATTTTTCTGTAAAGTTAATGTTAGGAAACATGAATTGAGGTTACAGGCATTAGGGTAGCACTTTGTGAGTCCAGGGTGCCTCCGCCTGGGGCACTGCAGCTCCTGAAGCCTCTGGAGGCCCAAAGCCCCTTTCAGAGTCCCCAGGGCTCCCCCACGCACAGGGGCTCTGATGAATGGCCGGGAGGTGGGGATGCTTCTCTCAGGTTGGGGACTCTAGTGAAAGCCTACCCTGTCACCTGGGAGGAGGAACCTCCCAGCCTTTCAGGGATTTCAGGCCTGTCTGTGTGGGACTTGGACACAGGACATTGTGCATTTTGTGTGTGTGTGTGTGTGTGTGTGTGTGTGTGTGTGTGTCTGTCTGTCTGTCTATCTGTCTGTCTGTCTGTTTGTCTGGGGCTTGGACACAGGACATTGTGTGTGCCTGTCTGTCTGTAGGGGACTTAGACACAGGAAATTGTCTCTCTGTCTGGGGCTTGGACACAGGACATTGTGTGTGTCTGTCTGTGTGGGGCTTGGACAGAGGACATTGTGTATCTGTCTGTCTGTCTGTCTCTGTGTGGGGCTTGGAAGCAGGACATTGTCTGTTTGTCTGTCTGTGTGTGGCTTGGACACATAGCCTTGTGTGTGTGTGTCTGTGGGGCTTGGACATAGGGCCTTGTGTGTGTGTGTGTGTGTGTGTGTGTGTGTGTGTGTGTGTGTGTGTGTGTCTGTTGGGGCTTGGACGCAGGACATTGTGTGTCTGTGGTTTGGACACATGACATTGTGTGTCTGCCTGTCTTTTGCTTGTTCACAGGGCCTTGTGTGTGTCTGTCTGTCTGTGTGGGGCTTGGACACAGGTCCTACACATTGTCCCTAAGCATTTTCACCAAGATTGATGTTCTACTACTTGAGCCACAGCCCTGCAGGAGGCACCAAGGTGGAGCTCCACTGGTGGAGGAGGGAGCAGATGGGCTGGGGGCGGGTCTAGGACAAGCCGAGGGGCGGGGATCTGGGGACAGGGCAGAGCCCTTGCTGGGGCGGCAGGGCAGGGCTCCAGGGAAGAGCTGGCACCAGGAATTCCAGGTCTAGTTCTGCAGTCCTGACAGACATGGAGGAGGACGAAAAGGACTGGAAATCTGGTGAGTGAGGGCGGCTCTGATATGGCCAGTACAAATTAAGGGCGGGAATCCATGCCCACCATCCAGGCTCTCCATCCCTTTCACAGGGAGGGGAGAAAAGGGCAACAGGGAAGGGAAAGGAGAGGAGAGCAGGGAGGAGAGCAGGAGAGGAGAGCAGGTGAGGAAAAGGGAGTAGAGCAGGAGAGGAGAGGAGGGGAGGAGAGGGGAGGAGAGAAGGTGAGGAGAGGAGGAGAGAGGTGGAGAGTGGAGGGGAGAGGAAGAGAGGAGAGCAGAAGAGGGGAGGAAAGGAGAGCAGGAGGGGAGGGGAGGAGAGGAGACAAGGGGAGGGTTGGAGGGCAGGCCGGACAGCAGGCCATGGTCCTGACAGGTGAAGTCCGGCGGAGCTGTTGCTGCTGCCAGCACAGCTTGTCTTACTGTCACGTGTCCTGGTTGCCTGTGCCATGCTGCCCACTGCCTACCCCACTGCCCCCTGTCTTGAAGGGTGTGTGGAGAAGCCAGGCCTGGCTGGTCAGGGGAAGGAGCCTGTGTTCTGGGCAGTGGCT
Source organism: Megascapheus bottae (assembly GCF_031878675.1). Lineage (NCBI taxonomy): Eukaryota > Metazoa > Chordata > Mammalia > Rodentia > Geomyidae > Megascapheus > Megascapheus bottae. Next base: position 2,862,686 of record NW_028327313.1, on the reverse strand, counting down.
GTGTGATGTCTGTGGCAGCCCAACCCTCGGTCCCTCTCCTCCACTGGGACGGCATCACTGATCATGCCCTTGGTCTGTCAGGGAGAGATTGTTGTAGGGTTCTGGTTGGATTCCAGGAAGGGAGGAGCAGGGGGTCCTGCAGTTTGGATCCTGTCTTGGCTTAACCTCCATCTGCTCCATAAGGACCAAGGTCTGCATCCTGGCTCTTGTTTCTTCAGTTAATACCCCCTGCTCAGATTGATGGTTCTGATTCCCAGTTGTACCTCTGCTTTGCTTGGAAGATCTGTGCTAGCCCCCCGGTCTTGGAGCCTTTCCAGGTCACTAGAACACTGTCTGTTGTCTTCCTATCTGACAGCCTTCCTAGCTTCCATGTCTCTCAGCCAGCAGAGAAACGAAGCCCCCTCAAGGCCTGATGCCTGCTACGCTGTCTGCCCCAGGCCAACTGACACCACAAGAGTAGCCACAGCTCTTCTCTTGCCTCTGCCAGTGCCAGTCAAGCCTACTGTATCATCCAGCAGGCACCGGGCTCCCCTCCTCATTCCGCCTCTAGGGCACTCTGTTATGCCCCATCCCCCCCCTGCCATCTTTGAAGGTCCTTTTACAGAGACAATGAAATCTAGGGATTCCATGGAATGGGTTCCCATCACGTGACACCCACCTGGTTCCTGTCCTCCAGGAAGGGGAGAGAGAGGCTCTTCCTTCTGCAGGTGCACCCAACACAGTGGCCTTTCTCACCTCTAAATTTCCATTCTCCTCTACTTTCTCCCTTCCACATACAAACAGATTAAAACCTCTGGCATCTTGAAGCTGTGGTCTCCAGGTCCTCTGCAGCTATGATGGCCTTTTCTCCCCTCAGTTCTGTCTCCCAAAGTTATATTGATCCAAAGTGTCACCATCATTACCTTGTTTTTTTAACCTTTTTTGTGGTACTAGGAATTGAACCCAGGGAATTCTACCACTTGCGCTATCCTCTTGTCAGCCTTTCCCACCGTGGAGTGGTTCTCCTTATATTTCCAAAGTTGTATCCACTTAACTTGTCCTTCTGAATGGGCCTAGGTCAGAGCCCTGGACCCCAGCACAAGGGGTAAGTTTGACACTAGAAAGAGCAGTTTGTGAAGTCAATTCAGAATAAGAGGCTGGCTTCAAGAGCAAGGGCATCCACAGAAATGAGCTGGGAGGTGCAAGCTAGGTGAAGAAATGGCCACAGAGTCAGGCGTGGTGGCTCACACCTGTCATCCTATCTATTCAAGAGGCTGAGAACTGATGATCAAGGTTCAAGGCCTTGTGCCCAGACACAAAAGTACCTGAGACTCTTATCTCCAATGAAACTCTGAAAATGGGATGTGGGGCTTGGCTGAAGGGTGGGGTGGTAGCCTTGATCTGAAGAACTCAGGACAGTGCTCAGGCCAAGTTCAAGCCTGTGACCCACAAAAAGAAAAGAAGTGACCACAGAAATATCCTGTGAGGGACCAGGAAAATGGCCTAAACTAGCATGCATGAAGGCCTGGGTTCGATTCCTCTGAACCACATACACAGAAAAAGCCAGAAGTGGTGCTGTGGCTCAAGTGGCTGAGCACTAGCCTTGAGCAAAAATTTTCCAAAGACAGTGCCCAGGCCCTGACTTCAAGCTCCAGTACTGACAAAAAAATCCTGTGAGGCAACAATGAGAACCCAGCATAGCAGAACTTGTGTGGTGAATATGAATTCTCAGGAAGGGTGGCATTGGTCACCTCAGCCAGGACAGCAGAAAAAGACACCTTCCTTTCTTTCAGGAAGTGAGGGTTTCTGTGTTTTTACTCAGTGAATGCATTTTTCTGCACCTGCAGGGCATGCTGGTGTCTCCCATTCCAGTGATGACAGCAGCCTGCTCTAAGTCGGTCTGACCCCTCAAGTCAACTTTGCCTTGGCAGCTGGGAAGGTCCTACTGAACATAAATGTAATTGCGTTCTGCCAGAAATCATGCATCTCTGGGTCGCCGTCAGATTAAAATCCAGGCTTTTGGTTGTATCACCCACAGGCCTACACACACACACACACACACACACACACACACACACACACACACACATGATATATTCACACATGAATTTCCCACACACAGATGCATACCCCGGCCACAGGCTCCACACCCATCACAGCGTGAGCTGTAACCCACTCATGTAGATTCCCTTCTTGCCACTCCCAATTGCATTTATTTCAGGAATGCTCTCGGCTCCCCTCCTCCAGAAAGTATGAGCTGGTGGCTCCCACCTGTAATCTCAGGAAACTGAGAACTGAGGATCATAGTTCAAAGCCAATGCAGGCAGGATAGTCTGTGGATTATCATCTCCAGTTAACTACCAGAAACCCAGAACTGGTGCTGTGGCTCAAGTGGTAGAGCACTTGCCTTGAAAAGAACTGATATAACAGCCAGCAAGGGCTGCATCCAGAGGCCTAGCTCTCAGAGTCTGAAGTGGGACTCTGACCTAGTGAGTCTAAGAAACAAAATGAAGCTAAAGCTTCTTTGGTTATCACAAGAGTAGTAAGTCAGTCTCACTTTTCTCCTCCCCCTCCCTCTACTTCTCTCTCTCTGTCCCAGTGGTGCTGTCCTTGCGTTGGGTCTTGCTCACATCTACGGTGTGTGCTGCACAGATGTCATGTGCTAAAATGTGCTTGTGATCATGCCTGGGGAAAACTGGATGCCACGCTGGTACTAGCAAGCTCAGGGAGAGGGAGATGGTGGAGGAGTGAGCAGAGGCCAAATAGGTGTTAGCTTCTGCATGCTAAGACCCAAGTTCAGAAACTCATGTCTGGTGTAGAATACGCCAGGCCCCAGGGCTCTGGGGCCACATCTAGTGGACAGTTGAGGCAGTACAGTGACAGCTTGACTGAGGGTGAGCCTGGGTCAGGAAGCTGAGGCCCCGTGTCACATGCTTGGGCACTAAAGGCCACAGGGAAGGGCTGTCGGCGTGACGTGACAGGTTTGCAAGCCAGCCGAGACCTCCTGAAATGTCAGTGTTGGAGTGATATCAGGCTGGAGAGGCCTAACTAGTCAGAGAGAACAATCATCTTTTGAAAGTGAGAGGTTGGAATAAACTCTATCAAGCTAACTGCACCCATAAACAGGCTGGAGTTGCCATCCTCATATCAGATACAATAGACTTCAAACGAAAATTAGTAGGAAAGGCAAAGAAGGTTCCTGCATACTACTAAAGGGATCTTTCCTCCAGGAAGACATAACGATCCTAAATATTCACACACCCAATCCCGGAGCTCCAAACTTCATCAAGCAAACTTTACTTACACTGAAACCATACATAGATCGAAATACAGTGATTGTTGGTGAGTTTAACACACCACTCTCACCTATGGACAGATCAACAAGGCAAAAACTCAACAGAGAAACCTTAGAACTGAACAACTATATAGACCAACTAGATCTAACAGACATCTGCAGAATATTCCACCCAGTAACAACACAATATACGTTTTTCTCAGCAGCACATGGAACATTTTCCAAAATAGACCACATCTTAGGCCATAAAACAAACCTGGACAGATTCAGAAACCCTGAAATTATTCTATGCACACTCTCAGACCATAAAGGCATCAAATTGGAACTGAACACACATCTCCACCAACAAAAACCCTGTAACTCATGGAGACTGAACAACACATTGTTGAATCAAAAACAATGGGTAATCGAAGAGATCAGAACAGATATCCAACTGTTTATGAAATTTAACAATAAGGAGCACACAAATATCAACTCCTTAGGGACACAACAAAGGCAGTACTCAGAGGAAAATTGATAGCGCTGAGTGCCTACAACAGCAAGTTGGAAAAATGGCAACCAACTAGTTAATGTCTCACCTTAACCTCCTGGAAAAAGAGCAACAAACCAACCCTAAACCCATTAGGAGAAACAAATTCTTAAAATCAAAGCAGAATTAAATGATTTGAAATCCAAAAAAACTATAGAAAGAATCAACAAAACAAGGAGTTGGTTCTTTGAAAGAATTAACAAAATTGAAAAGCCCTTAGCCAATCTTACCAAAAAAAGAAGAGAGCATATCGAAATAAACAAAATCACAGATGAAAATGGTAATATCACGACAGAAATTACCAAGATGCCGAATATCATGAGGGAATACTTCTCAAACCTTTACACCAACAAATTTGAGAATCTAGAAGAAATGGATGAATTCCTAGACAATATTAACATACCCACACTGAACCAAGAAGAGGTAACCCAACTCAACAGGCCTATTTCAAGCTCTGAAATAGAAATGGAAACTAGACAACTTCCACTTAAAAAGAGCTCAAGGCCAGATGGATTCACAGCTGAATTCTATAAGGTCTTCAAAGCAGAGCTCACACCAATACTCCTCAAGCTCTTCAACGAAATTGAAAATGAAGGTTCTTTACCAAACTCATTCTGTGAAGCCAGTATATCCCTCATCCCCAAACCAGACAGAGATTCATCAAATAAAGAGGACTATAGACCCATTTCTTTGATGAACATTGATGCAAAACTTCTCAACAAAATACTGGCCAACCGTCTACAACAACTCATCAAAAAAATTATACCCTGTGATCAAACTGGATTCATTACAGAGAGGCAAAGCTGGTTCCACATACACAAATCAATTAATATAATTCGACACATCAACAGGAGCAAGGACAAAAATCACATGATTGTCTCAATAGATGTAGAATAGGCATTTGACAAGATCCAAAACCCCTTTATGTTAAAAGATGTGGAGAAACTAGGAATCCATGGAACATTTCTCAATGTAATAAAGGCTGTGTATGAGAAACCCACTGCCAGTATTATAATTAATGGTGAAAATCTACAGCCATTCCCTCTAAAATCAGGAACGAGACAAGGATGCCCACTCTCTCCACTCCTTTTTAACATATTACTAGAATTCCTAGGCAGTGCAATAAGGCAAGAAGCAAGAATAAAGGGGATCCAAGTAGGGAAAGAGGAAATAAAATTATCCCTCTTTGCAGATGACATGATTCTGTATTTAAAGAATCCTATAGACTCTACTCCCAAGCCCCTTGAGCTGATTCAAAGCTTTGGAAGGGTAGCAGGCCATAAAATCAACCCTTACAAATCAACTGCCTTCCTTTATGCCAACAGTGAGAGGAACGAGGCAATAATCAGGAAAGAAACTCCTTTCACAATAGCCTCAAAGAAAATAAAGTACCTAGGAATTAGCTTAACTAAGAATGTAAAGGACCGTTTAGATGAAAACTCTAAAACCCTAAAAAAGGAAATTAAAGCAGAAGTAATGAAATGGAAAAACCTCCCATGCTCCTGGATTGGAAGAATCAACATTGTGAAGATGACAATCTTGCCAAGGGCTATCTATAAATACAATGCAATACCCATCAACAGCCCAATGTCATTCTTTAAAGAAATAGAAGAGGCAATTCAAAATTTCATATGGAATAATAAAAGACCCCGTATAGCAAAAACACTTCTTAGCAGAAAGAACAGCGCTGGAGGAATTTCAATTCCAAACTTTAGACTCTATTACAGAGCTATAATTCTCTTGGTACTGGCACAAGAACAGGCCTGAAGTCCAATGGAATAGAACTGCGGACCCAGATATTAAACTTCAGACCTATGGCCACCTAATCTTTGACAAGGGAGCCAAAAAAATAGAATGGAAGAAAGATAGCCTCTTCAACATGTTGTGGTGGCAGAACTGGTTAAGCACCTGCAGAAAACTAAAGTTGGATCCTTCTTTGTCACCTTGCACTAGAATTAACTCCAAATGAATCAAAGACCTGGAGGTAAAAGCTGACACACTGAAAAGTTTACAGGAAGGAAAAGGAGATACACTAGGCCTCCTTGGCACAGGTCGAAACTTTCTTAATAAGGACCAAGAATCACAACAAATCAGAGAAAGGCTGGATAAGTGGGACTGCATTAAACTGTACAGCTTTTGTATGGCAACGGATATAGCTAGTAAACAAATCAGGAAGCTTACACAGTAGGAGAAGATCTTCACCAACCAAACAACGGACAAAGGCCTCATATCTAAAACATATCAACAACTCAAAAAATTGAATCACTCCAAAACTAACCTCCAAAGTAACACCCATCCCATTAAAAAATGGGCCAAAGTCTTAAAGAGAATCTTCTCTGAAGAAGAAACAAAAATGGCCTATAGACACATGAAGAAATGCTCCACATCTCTGGTCATAAAAGAAATGCAAATCAAAACAACTCTAAGATTTCACCTCACTCCAGTTAGAATGGCCAGGATCAGGAAAACGAATGACAACAGATGCTGTAGGGGATGTGGCCAGGAGGGATCACTACTACACTGTTGGTGGGAGTGCAAACTCGTTCAACCAATATGGAAAGCAGTGTGGCAGTGCCTCAAAAGGCTAAACATAGAACTCACCTATGACCCAGCAATTCCACTACTTGGCATTTACCCAACAATCCAGAAACAAGGGCATACTAAACCCACTAGCACAACAATGTTCACTGAAGCACTATACACCATACCAAATATAGGGAACCAACCCAGATGTCCCTCAGTTGATGAGTGGATCAATAAGTTGTGGTATTTGTACACAATCGAATTCTATGCTGCTGTCAGAAAGAATGACATCGCCCCATTTGTTAGGAAATGGAAAGACTTAGAACAAATCATATTAAGTGAAGTAGGCCAGACTCAAAGGAACTTAGGCTCAGTGGTTTCTCTCATTCGTCATAATCATTAGAAACCTTGGGCTCTACTAGCAGAGATTTGCAATAGAGCAAAAGGCCATATATAAGGCCATATAATGTGAAGCTAATTGAAAGGACCTCCAAGATATTGAAACAAAAGCCACATAATGAATGATTGTTGTCGTTAATATACTATGTTGTCTCTCATCTCCTTTGCTGTCCCTTGGTTATCCCATATTGGTATAGTATCTCACTTTCTTATCTGATATATTGAATTTATTTGTGTTTGGTTATTTGAAATTTGATAGGGAAGGGGGGAAAACCAAGACGGTGGAGGGTCGGGAGGGAGAAAAATGTGTACCAAGACATGTGAAAGGGTATCAATGTACGTGAATTAATGCACCTTCTATCTGGCGAATATCATGTAACCCTTTTACTAAATACAATTAAAAATGCAAAAAAACATATGTCTGTAGAGTTATAAATTTTTATGTCTCTATATTTTTGTTTATATTTCCAGTACTATGTCCATAGCATTGGGTATGCAAATATTGAGTCCTTGCTCTTGTACTATTTGCATCATGTTTTAGAAGTTCCATTGAATGGTTAGTTTCCGGCTACTTAGGCATCTTTCGTGAGAGGAACCAGTGAAAGAGCATGAGGAAAAAGAAAATTCTTACCACATGGCTACTGAGTAAATAAGAAGATAGGATGAGACTGGGGATGGACTAACAGTAAAAATGTGGAACATGTCCACTACATTTCAGCATACTTTCATAGCTTATGATAAGATTTTTCCTACTTACTTGTCATCAATCACAAATGAGTAGAAGATAAAACTAATGCGAGGAATTCAAGGAAACTCCATAGGGATAGCCACTATAACTTATTTTTCACCATTTCTAAATTTTAAGGGTCTTATACTTCTCAACAGGCTGGAGAGAGACCAAGGTTATAGAAATGAAGCCTTCATGGAATGATATGGAATTTATAGCAGCATTTAATTAAATGACAGGTTTTGTGTACATAACATATGGGTAGAAATCCTGTTGTTTTAAATGGTGGAATTTTTGGTGCGTCAGTTAAAATTCTGAACAGTTACTGACACATATATAATTTTCCTAAGCCTCCTCAATCTTTCTGCAGTGAGAGTTGTGGTCCTGGATTCAGGAAATCCCCTCAGGAAGGAAAGAATGCTTGCTGCTTTGATTGTACTGCCTGCACAGAAAAAGAGATGGCTAATGGGACAGGTAAGTTCATGAGTTAGGGAGAAAGACATACTTTCTTCAAGTAGCCTCAATTCCATAAAATGAAAAAGACCTGTATTAATATTGCAACAGCAAAATCTTCTTCCTTCACTTACTAATTTTTTACCATAGATGATACAGTTCCTAACATAAGAATCACAAGCGAAGAATTACATGTCAAATGAATGTTTTCACTCTGTTGTATACATGTTTATTCCAGCAATTACTAACGTATTTTAACATGTATTAACTTAAATACAAGAGTTTTAAATCATAAACTCTCCATTTTTATCAAAGAATACTTTAGAATACTAAGAAAACTGAGACATTGCATATGTTCATTTCCTATTGCCCAGAATATCCTTTCAACATAGCAACTCCTGTGAGTTAAGTTTTGTACATCCATAACACATGCAAGGAATGGCTACGGGCTCTATTTTATATTGTCCTGGGAAGTATAAGCCTTAACATGAAAACTTTTGGATGAGGGGTTTGAGTAATGCACACGAGGCTGAGAATGACTGTGGCAGCACGAAGAGATATACGAATATTTTGTTGGGATATTGGAAATGGCAATAAATAATATGTGTGGTAGTCATTGTGAGTAAAAATAGAGCATATAGGAAGCTCTGCCTGAATATAATGAAGCCATAAAATAATGCTGAACATGTGTGGTAATACTGTGTAATGTTTACTTTTATACTAAACAATATTGACTTGTCAGAACTACCTCTATGTGGAGATTTTGTAATTTTCTTTTAAGTACTGAAAAGGGATTAATGGTTATTTGACTTACTCAAGAGATATGGAGAAGCGCATACAGTGCTCAGATCATCAGTACTCCAACACAGAGAGAAACCAGTGCCTCCAAAGGATGGCAAGTTTCCTGGCTTATGGAGAGCCTTTGGGGATGGCTTTGGTTTGCTTGGCTCTTTGTTTACGTACACTCACATCTGTCGTTCTCGGAGTATTTGTAAAACATCAGAACACCTCCATTGTCAAGGCTAATAACAAGGCTCTCAGCTATATCCTGCTCATCGCACTCTTCTTCTGTTTTGTCTGTTCCTTGCTCTTTATTGGTCGTCCCAACACAGTCACCTGCATTCTACCGCAAACCACATTTGGTGTTGCATTCACTGTAGCCATTTTTGCTGTCTTGGTCAAAACTGTTACTGTGGTTCTGGCCTTCAAAGTCACTTTCCCAGGGAAAATGATGAAGTGGCTCCTTGTATCTGGGGCTCCTGACTTCACTATTCCCATCTGTACTTTGATCCAACTGATGTTCTGTGTATTCTGACTGGGGACTTCTCCTCTCTTCATTGACACAGATGTACACTCTGAACGTGGCCACATTATCATCCTGTGTAACAAGCGTTCCCTCACTGATTTCTACTGTGTCTTGGATATCTTGTTTTCCTTGCCTTGGCCAGCTTTATTGTGGCTTTCCTGGCCAGGAACCTTCCCGACACCTTCAATGAAGCCAAGTTCCTAACCTTCAGCGTGCTGGTGTTCTGCAGTGTCTGGATCACTTTCTTACCTGTCTACCACAGTGCCAAGGGGAAAGTCATGGTGGCTATAGAGGTGTTGTACATCTTGGCTTCCAGTGCAGGGTTCCTAGGCTGAATTTTTGCCCCAAGTGCCATATTCTCTTGTTACGGCCAGATAAAAATTTCCTTCATGGATTCCAGGACAAAAGACGCAGTGGGAGAAATAAACCATCTTAAGATTGAACTTATATGAAAACTGTATTAACACTGGGCTCATATGGCAGGGTATAATGACTCACACCTGTAATCATAGCTACTCAGGAGGCTGAGATCTGAGGATCAAGGTTCAAAGCCAGCCACAGCACAAAAGGACCTGGCACTCTTAGCTCCAATTAGCCTCTAGAAAAAAAGGAAGTAGGGCTTGGCTTAAGGGTAGGGTGTTAGCCTTGAGCTGAAGAGCTCAGGGAGAATGCCCAGGCCCAGGGATAGTACAGTAGCCTTAAGCTGCAGAGCTCAAGGACATCATCCAGTCTGAGTTCAAGCCCCATGACCCACAAAAAAAAAGATTGAACTTACATATCTGGTCAAATATGTAGAAGGTTGAGACTAAATTCTCCATTTCATTTTGTCCATCAGATATTAGTTTATACTGTTGGAATCAAATCAGTGAGTAAATGACTTATTCATTGCTCTTGTAATAGTATAGTCACAAATTGTAGTCAGAGCTCATACGTTAAAATTTCATTGTACATATTTCTGGAACTTTCTATTTATTCTGTACTTATCAGTAATCTCCATTAGTATATTTTTATTGTCCCTAGTTTTCTAAATGTGTTTTCTTAGCCATTGGCCTAAAATTTTCTTTATGCTGCCGGTTCTGGATCTTGAACGTAAAGCATGGTTACTGAGCCTAAGCAGTAGGGGCAGTATTGTTTATTGTTTATTTGGGTTAGATTTTTGAATCAGTGATAGTAGTTTACCACTTGAGTGACTGCTCCACTTTTAGCTTTGGGGTTGTTACCTGTATATAATATTATTTGACTTTCTTTCCTTTAAGCCATGATCACCAGATCTTGGCTCCCCTGTGGCTCTGTTTATGGATATATTTCGTTGTTGTTGTTGTTGTTGTTGTTGTTTGCCAGTCCTGGGGTGTGAAATCAGGGTCTGACCACTGTCCTTGGACATTTTCAAGGCTAGCATTCTACCACTGGAGCCACAGCTCCACTGCCAACTTTTTCTGTGTATGTGATATCATGGAATCAAACCCAGGGCTTTGTGTATGCTAGGCAAGCACACCTTAACACTAGGCCACACTCCCAGCCCATTTTTATGCTTTAAAGTACATTATTTTACAGCCTGTTCATCATTACTGTTCTTAATCACAACTCATTAATATTTTACTCTTAAAAATGTTTGATGTTTTCCTAAACTCATTAGAGCATATTGTGCTTAATACATGTATATTTCTATTCATATATCTGCCTATTTCCATATTCCCCATTGTAATTTAGTTGGATCATTGTCCTGCATCCTCTCTGATTTCATTGCCTCTCTTTTTCCTTTTATATCCTTTCTTTCTCCTCTCTCTCTTTCTCTCTCTCTGTCTCTCTCTGTGTCTCTCTCTCTGTCTCTGTCTCTCTCTCTCTCTCTGTCTCTCTCTTTCTATCCCTCTCCCCCCATGGTATTTTACAGAGATGAAGTGAACATTCACTGATAAATGCAGAGATTTGGGTGTTCTGTGTACCCTCAAAGCTCCATAGGGTGATCAACTTATCTTTATTTGAGGCACAAATGCTAAGTGAAATTCTGGGGCTGGGAGTTTGGCCTAGTAGTAGAGTCCTTGCCTAGCATGCACCAAGATCCAGGTTTGATTCCTCAGTACTACATACACAAATGCCAAAAGTGATGCTGTGGCTGAAGTGGTAGAGCTCTATCTTTGAGAAAGCCCAAGGAGAGTCACAGGCCCTGAGAAATTAATTACTTCCACTACAGCTACTTAAGGAAGAGTGAAATAAAGTAAAACATGTCCTAACAAAAGTAAGTTACATGGGCAGGGATATTGGACTAGTGGTAAGTGTGCTTGCATAGCATACACAAAGACCCAGGTTCAATTCCTTGGTACAATATATATAGAAAAAATGCTGGAAATGGTGCAATGGCTCCAGTGGTTCAGCTCCAGCCTTGAGAAAGGCCAAGGACAGTGCTCAGACCTCAACTTCATGGCACAGGTCTGCAAAATTAGTAAGTTACACATCATACAGATAATCTGGAAGTAAATACTACATTCTGGCATCCTTCTTTTGAAGTACCATGACACACATTCTTTTAGTTGTTCATAATGAACCTGCATTTAATGTCTACTGAAAAATGTCTTCTAACCTATTCTGAATCAGTTCTTCCACATAAAAGGAAGGAAAGGTGAAAGGAAGGAGGTGATATGTACTTTCTTTCCTTAAACCAAGGTTATCACCTAGTCCTGTAAAAGTAAAACTGTTACATTTTTTTTCTTAGATGAGAGACATGAAATGTTTGTGTAAAACTTTGGGAGGAAATACGTTATAATAACCTATGAAGCAGAGCCTTGAAAATACATTGTATTCACTCTCCACATTGCAATAACAGTAAAATTGTAGTAAAGATTTGTTGAGAATATTTAATTCAGATGTAGAAATTCCTTTGAAAAAGAAACCTAAGACTTTTACAGCTAGTTGAAAACTAGAGAAAGAATTCTTGAAGTTATGGAGTAAGTTTTGATACATAGTTACATGGGATTTCAAACTTACGGCGTATGAATCTTAAATATTGGTCTGAGACAGACTCAAAGATCTCTGATTTTTAATAAAATAGATTTGTAATAAGGGAATAAGAACAAAGAACTTGTAGAATGTTATCACAGTTGTTGGGAGCCAGAGTGGAATCAAACTGTACCTTGACTTGCATCAGACGATGGCTATATTGTCTTATTGCTTTCTGGCCCTATTCTATGTAAATGACCTGAGAATTACCATATGAATGTAACACCTGGAGGTTCCCTGGGAGAGGAGGAGGGAAGAAGGGGGAGTGGAAAATAAACGCGGCAGTCTCGGGAGTCTTGGCCTGGACTGCAGACATCCCGGACCCGGTGTGTCTGTCTCTCTTCTTTTTCTTCCTAGTCCTTGTCCCCTATTTCAGGAACCCCAATCTGCAAACCCTGGTTTGCTGCCGGTTGGCCCCGGCACACAGTGACAGTGACAATTCCCTCACTACTTCTGACACTGGGGGAAGAGATAAAGAACCCATAATGAAACTTTGGAATTTTACCTACATTCTGCTGTAAAACAAACAGATTTCAAAAATGTCTGACATCCTCAAAATGTTCTAAAACCAAAGATTCCTACATTGGAAAAAAGTGATCCTGAAATCAGAACATATGTCATTTTACCATTCAAATGTCTGCTTTTAATGACAATGAAGTCATGAGGTATGAAAATAAAATGCAAATATTAATAAGTGAGTAATGATAGAGATTATTTATGGAAATTAACAATTTCTGACAATTCTAACACCTAAGACTTACTGAAAGCACTTTCTAGTACTGTCACTATTGTGATTAAGTTACTCAGAGAAACTATAATAAGGAAAAAGACCCTTAGGAACAAGAGGCACACATATATATTTGTATAATATCGATAAAGTTTAAAAGATAATCAAAAGGACCACAAATAAATTATGTTTTTATAAATTATCTTACATAAAGCCATTACTACATTTTTTCAATGTTGCAATACAGAAAAAGGAATATATCCACATGTGCAAGAGTTTACATCCATTGAGCTCCCAAATAAACATTTTCTGCATGATCAGATTAGAAACAGAAATTTCTCAGAAATCCATAAGAGCTCATAAAGGTATAAGAAATTAAATTCCCTGGTATCAGTGGATCTCACCTGTACTCTAAGATACTCGGGAAGCTAAGATGTGAAAATCAAGCTTCAAATTCAGCCTGTGAAGGAAACACAGAATAAAAAACTAATCAGAAAAAGCCAGAAATGGTGTTGTGGTTCCATCTGTACAGTGCTACTTTCAAGCAAAAGAAGTTCAGCATTCAGGCCATAAGTTCAAGTTCCAGGACCAAGAAGGAAAAGAAAGAAAGAAAAAGGAAGGAAGAATGGAAGAAAGAAAGAAAGGAAGAAAGAAAGAAAGAAAGAAAGAAAGAAAGAAAGAAAGAAAGAAAGAAAGGAAGGAAGGTAGAAAGAAAGAAAGAAAGAAAGAAAGAAAGAAAGAAAGAAAGAAAGAAAGAAAGAAAGAAAGAAAGGAGGAAGGGAGGGAGGGAAGGAAGGAAGGAAGGAAGGAAATAAGGAAGGAAGGAAAGAAAAAGGAGAGAGAGAGAAAGAGAGAGAGAGAGAGAGGGATTGAAGAAGGAAGGAAGGTAAGTAATCTATCCCTTGATTCTATCTTTCACAGTCTAAAGAGTAACTCAATAACTTTCCCAGCCACTGAAGGTGATGTTCTTCAATATTATTTTTCATCCAGAATTTCTGTTCATAAATCTGTGGGGTTTTCTGAAAAATCTTCAATTAAATTCAAATATTTTTATTCCTTTTAATGGTGTAAAGTTTCTTTATTAGAAATTTGGATCATCTCAAAACAAATACAGTCAAGTTTCAGGGGTGTCTTCTTGAAACAAAAATTGAACAGTAGTCTGTCAATGACTCCACGTATTGGTAAGGGGATAGAGATCTGAGAATGGCAGTTCAAAGTCATATAATGTAGGAAAATTCATAACATGTTAGTCTAGAGTTAACTACAAAAAAGCTTAAGGTGGAATAGTGGTTCAAGTAGTAGAGCATTATCCTGGAGGCAAACACCTAAGAGACATCTGACAGGATCTGAAATTAAGATCCTCCAATGGTACTTATACTCACATGCATCTTCACCTGTGTGTGCATGCACAAGCATATGTTTGTGTGAGCACAAACACACACACACACACACACACACACACACAAAGAGCAAAGGAAAACAAGTTCCTTCACCTTTACTATTTCAATATGGCACTGCAATGAGACATACATTATGACCCCATACATGTCCCAACATCAATACCATTATTTTGTCCAGTTCTGTCCACTTATCAATTCAGTTGCATCATCTAGTACGGTATTCATGAAAATACTTTCCTGACACACTGTGCGACTATATCTGTCAAAAGTAACTTTATCCCTAGGATTTCACTATTTTTGGTCATGAGGAGAGAATGACCTACAAACATGTTTTCCAAATTGTGATTTTTCTTTGGAAAATCTGATTTCCTCAGATGCATAATCTCAGGAAAGAAAGTTTTACACATTTCTACAGAGGATTTCAGGAAACTTATATGAGAAAAACTGTGTTAGATTGACCATCTCTATCATATAGATGACATATACACAAATACAACATATTTGGATAAACCTGGAGGAAAAAAACTAGCTTCATGCAAAGTAAAATTTCAGCTTGGCAGAGGCTTCAGTAATAATTCCTTTCAACATTTCTGTTTATTCTTCTTCAGTTTCTTCTCCTTATCAGGTTGTTGAGTTGCAATGTCTGCTTTTCCACAATGAAGCACATGGCAGACATGGATGGAGATGTGATAATTGCTGTATTTCCCCTCTCTGTAATTTGGAAACAGATCATAGTAAAAGTGATTCATTTAATTATGAAGAAAAGAGCATATGTAATGTACCATTTTATTTGCATTAAAAGTTTGTTCTGAAGATGATCAATGGCTGAGGGAACTCTGAGTATTCACATTAATGCTCTTTATCCTAACCTCCAAAGTCCTACTGCACCACAATCACTCGAATTCAGATGGCAATTTGTGCTGAGTCATTTGCATCCTATTAAGAAACTTACTTAACTCCAGGATATTGAAACAAAAGTCATATAATGAATGATTGTTGTCCTTAATGTACTATGTTGTCTCTCATCTCCTTTGCTGTCCCTTGGTTATCTCATATTGGTATAGTATCTCACTTTGTTATCTGATATATTGAATTTATTTGTATTTGGATATTTGAAATCTGATAGAGAAGGAGGGAAAACCAAGAGGGGTGGGGGGTTTCGGGGGGGAGGGAAATGGGTACCAAGACATGTGAAAGGGTATCAATGTATGTGAATTAATGCACCTTATATCTGGCAAATATCATGTAACACTTTTACTAATTACAATAAAAAAATGAAAAAAAAGAAACTTACTTATGCCTTTATCTTGAAATATTTTCTCTTTTTTTCCTACTAGTTTCAAATTTAAAGAGTGAAGGGTAGTGTTGATTCATTTCTCAAAATACAGATAACTTGTATTCACAGGGCCATGCTTAATAAGAAGGGCATCTTAAAGGAATCAGATGCCTGCAGCTGTTTCTAACTATTTTTGAGACTTATTTTTCTTTTGCCAGGCCTGATGATTGAACTAAGGGGCCTGGGCACTGTCCTTGGACTTTCTGAAGGCTAGTGCTCTACCACTTGAACCATAGAATCACTTTTGGCTTCGTCTGTGTATGTGGGTACCCAGGACTCAAACCCAGGGCTTTGTGCATGTTAGGAAAGCACTCTATCACTTGGCACAAGTCTTCTTTTTAAGTTTCACTTTTTAATGCATTAGTGTGTGACAACACACATACACACGCACACACACACATGACTGTATGTATCAGTGTAAAGGCATACACACATGCATACATGCATGGTTATATTCATATGTGTGTGTTTCTGTGGTAAAAACTCCCTAACTGAAAACAAGTGTAGTGATACAACCTTGCCTTTTGTCTAATTAAAGCTCATGTTAGCTTTAGCTATCAACACAGTACTTTAAGAACAAAGATCACAGAAGATGGAACACTTGCTTCCACATTCTGGAAATCCTTTCAATAAGCCTCATCCTAGATTACTATATCTAGGTTTTGCAATATTGTAATCTTCTTCAAGGAGAGTCCTAGATCCCTACTAACTATTACAAAGAGGGAAAACATTGAGCCTATGCTCCCTTGTGTCTGGATTACTTCACTTAATATGAATTTTTCTAAGTCTTTCCATTTCTTTACAAATGGATCACTACTACACTGTTGGTGGGAGTGCAAAGTCATTCAACCACTGTGGAAAGCAGTGTAGCAGTGCCTCAAAAGGCTAAACATAGAACTCCCCTATGACCCAGCAATTCCACTACTTGGCATTTACCCAACAATCTAGAAACAAGGGAATACTAAACCCACTAGCACAACAATTTTCATTGCAGCACTATTCACCATAGCAAAGATATGGAACCAACCCAGATGTCCCTCAGTTGATGAGTGGATCAACAAGTTGTGGTATTTGTACACAATGGAATTCTATGCTGCTGTCAGAAAGAATGACATCGCCCCATTTGTTAGGAAATGGAAAGACTTAGAACAAATCATATTAAGTGAAGTAAGCCAGACTCAAAGGAACTTAGGCTCAGTGGTTTCCCTCATTCGTCATAATCAGTAGAAACCTTGGGCTCTACTAGCAGAGATTTGCAATAGAGTAAAAGGCCATATGTAGGGCCATATAATGTGAAGCTAATTGAAAGGACCTCCAGGATATTGAAACAAAAGCCACATAATGAATGATTGTTGTCCTTAATGTACTATGTTGTCTCTCATCTCCTTTGCTGTCCCTTGGCACTGTGGCTCAAGGGGCAGAGGGCTAGACTTGAGAAAACCCGAGGACAGTGCTCAGGCCCTGAATTCAAGCCCCAAGACTGGCAGAAAGATAAAAGAAAATAAAAATGCTTTTTACGAGCTAATTCACTCACAGCATTTGCTTCTGAATTCTTCGCTTCTGCATCTTGTGAAATACCCCTTTCCCTCAAGGTAGACAAGAAAAACAGATCCATCCCATGGTCCACTGTGAGGCCACTGGTTGGGCTAAGTGCTAGTCGTGCTGCAACACATAAGTTTTATTCTAATACTTTCCAAACTTTGTTCTCAAATATGCTACCTACTTACCAACTTAGGTCAGTTATCCTTATGCTATACCTTTTCTTCATTACTACAATATTCTTACACTCCTACGTTAATCCTCTTGTACCTCCCCTGACCTCTCTCATTCTTTTTTTCTATCTCTGGACCTCTGCTCGTCTTTCAACCCTTATACTGCACGGATCTACACTTGATGGCTGTTGAGCAATATTGTATATGTATGTGGTTAATTATTCTCTAGGCTCAGAGGGACTTAAAGACAATAGAGATTGGATTGAAAGGCTTATTGTTTTGGGTATAAATCGCTTATCAGTGGTTGTAGTAGACTGGTCTGTAAGTGCACAAAAAGAAAGA
Organism: Megascapheus bottae; assembly: GCF_031878675.1. NCBI lineage: Eukaryota > Metazoa > Chordata > Mammalia > Rodentia > Geomyidae > Megascapheus > Megascapheus bottae. The sequence continues at coordinate 2,844,964 of NW_028327313.1, read as the reverse complement.
GTAATAAAACCAATCAAAATTTTGAACATCTAGTGTCTGCCAGCTAGAGAGGTCTAGGTTGGTTATATCTGAAGAACTATAATCGTATTTAGTAGTAATCTTGCTCCCATTTTCAAATGGGCAGAACAAGAAATGTCAAATCAAGAAACAACATCCCCACCCAATCTAAACAGACAATGGAACAGTCACTGGCAAACCTAGAGGAGAGTCTTCCAAGTGCTACACAAATGCAATTGATAAACACCATTAATGAAAAAAGTGAAAATATAAATAAAGAGATAATGGAGGAAGCCATAGCTGAACAAGAGGAAAGTATAAACAAGGTGATAAGTGAAAAAGAAGAAGCCATAAAAGAGGCCATAATAAAGGTTTTTCAAAGAAAGATGAATGAATTCATAGAATCCACAAATAAAAACCTGACCAAACTCCAGCAAATGTCCAAAGAAAATAAAGCTACTGAGCTAACCACTCAAAAGTAAATCAAGGAGATAAAGAAATCCATACATGATCTAAAACAAGAGATGCAAGGCATCGAAAGTGAGCTATTAGAAGCAAGGGAGATGAAAAATACAGTCGATAGCTTTGATAGCAGGTTAGACAATGCAGAGGAGAGAATTCCGGGGCTGAAGATAATATAGTTATTATAGAGAAAGAACAGAAAATGAGTCAATCCAAATCTAGGAAATATGAGAGAGCGCTTCAGGATGTCCAAGATACAATTAGGAAGCCTAATTTAAGGCTAGTTGATATTGAGGAGGGCGTGGAGAAACAGGTCAATGGTATTGGAAATATACTTCAGGGAATCATCTCAGAGAATTTCCCAAATATCCAGAAGGGCAGGCCCATCCAGATATGAGAAGCTTTTAGAATCCCAAACAGACCTGACCAGAAAAGAACATCCCACCGCCACATTGTGATCCGAACTGGATCAATAGAAACGAAAGGAAAGATCCTAAAGGGAGCCAGGGAAAAGGGATCAGTAACCTATAAAGGCAAACCAATCAGAATAACCCCAGATTTCTCAGCAGAGATCATGCAAGCACGAAGTGACTGGAAGTATATATGTCATGCCGTTAAATCAAATAACTACCAACCAAGAATACTGTAGCCAGCTAAGCTCTCATTCATAACTGAGGGAACAATAAAAACATTCCATTCCAGGGAAAAGATGCAACAATATGTCGAAACAAAACCAACACTACAGAGAATTCTCAACGATGATCTATACATAGAAAACCAAAATAAATGCAATATAGGGAAAAAAATGGCACCTAAACAGCATACCATCTAAGGACCACAAGAACTGTCAAGACACAGGCCCTACTAAAAGCTTTTAAAAATGGTAGGAACTAATAAATATCTCTCAATCCTAACTCTCAATATCAATGGACTTAACTCTCCAATTAAACGGCATAGGCTGTCTAGTTGGATCAAAAATCAAGAGCCATCGTTCTGCTGTCTTCAAGAGGCACATCTTACCCCAAAACAATCATCTTTTGAAAGTGAGAGGTTGGAATAAACTCTATCAAGCTAACTGCCACCATAAACTGGCTGGAGTTGCCATCCTCATATCAGATACAATAGACTTCAAACTAAAATTAGTAAGAAAAGACAAAGAAGGTTACTACATACTACTAAAGGGATCTTTCCTCCAGGAAGACATGACGATCCTAAATATTTACACACCCAATCCCGGAGCTCCAAACTTCATCAAGCAAACTTTGCTTACACTGAAACCATACATAGATTGAAATACAGTTATTGTTGGTGAGTTTAACACACCACTCTCACCTATGGGCAGATCAACAAGGCAAAAACTCAACAGAGAACAACTATATAGACGAACTAGATCTAACAGACATCTGCAGAATATTCCACCCAGTAACAACACAATATACGTTTTTCTCAGCAGCACATGGAACATTTTCCAAAATAGACCACATCTTAGGCCATAAAACAAACCTGGACAGATTCAGAAACACTGAAATTACTCCATGCACACTCTCAGATCATAAAGGCATCAAATTGGAACTGAACACGCATCTCCACCAACGAAAACCCTGTAACTCATGGAGACTGAACAACACATTGTTGAATCAAAAACAATGGGTCATCGAAGAGATCAGAACAGATATCCAACTGTTTATGAAATTTAACTATAAGGAGCACACAAATATCAACTCCTTAGGGACACAACAAAGGCAGTACTCAGAGGAAAATTTATAGCGCTGAGTGCCTACAACAGCAAGTTGGAAAAATGGCAAACCAACTAGTTAATATCTCACCTTAACCTCCTGGAAAAAGAGCAACAAACCAACACTGAACCCATCAGGAGAAAGCAAATTCTTAAAATCAAAGCAGAATTAAATGATTTGGAATAAAAAAAAACTATAGAAAAAATCAACAAAACAAGGACTTGGTTCTTTGAAAGAATTAACAAAATTGACAAGCCCTTAGCAAATCTTACCAAAAAAAAGAAGAGAGCATATCGAAATAAACAAAATCGCACATGAAAATGGTAATATCACGACAGAAATTACCAAGATCCCGAATATCATGAGGGAATACTTCTCAAAACTTTATGCCAACAAATGTGAGAATCTAGAAATAACGGATGAATTCCTAGACAATATTAACATACGGACACTGAACCAAGAAGAGGTAACCCAACTCAACAGGCCTATTTCAAGCTCTGAAATAGAAATGGAAATTAGACAACTTCCACTTAAAAAGAGCTCAAGGCCAGATGGCTTCACAGCTGAATTCTATAAGGTCTTCAAAGCAGAGCTCACACCAATACTCCTCAAGCTCTTCAACGAAATTGAAAATGAACGTTCTTTACCAAACTCATTCTGTGAAGCCAGTATATCCCTCATCCCCAAATCAGACAGAGATTCATCAAAGAAAGAGAACTATAGACCTATATCTTTGATGAACATCGATGCAAAACTTCTCAACAAAATACTGGCCAGCCGTCTACAACAACTCATCAAAAAAATTATACACTATGATAAAAGTGGATTCATCACAGGGAGGCAAAGCTGGTTCAACATAAACAAATCAATTAATATAATTCAACACATCAACAGGAGCAAGGACAAAAATCACATGATTGTCTCAATAGATGCGGAAAAGGCATTTGACAAGATCCAAAACCCCTTTATGTTAAAAGATGTGGAGAAACTAGGAATCCATGGAACATTTCTGAATGTAATAAAGGCTGTGTATGAGAAACCCACTGCTAGTATTATATTTACTGGTGAAAATCTAAACCCATTCCCTCTAAAATCAGGAACGAGAAAAGGATGCCCACTCTCTCCACTCCTTTTTAACATAGTACTAGAATTCCTAGGCAGTGCAATAAGGCAAGAAGCAAGCATAAAGGGGATCCAAGTAGGGAAAGAGGAAATAAAACTATCCCTCTTTGCAGATGACATGATTCTGTATTTAAAGAATCCTATAGCCTCTACTCCCAAGCTCCTTGAACTGATTCAAAGCTTTGGAAGGGTAGCAGGCCATAAAATCAACCCTCACATATCAACTGCCTTCCTTTACGCCAATAGTGAGAAGAACGAGGCAATAATCAGGAAAGAAACTCCTTTCACAATAGCCTCAAAGAAAATAAGTACCTAGGAATTAGCTTAACTAAGAATGTAAAGGACCGTTTACAGGAAAACTTTAAAACCCTAAAAAAGGAAATTAAAGCAGAACTAAGGAAATGGAAAAACCTCCCATGCTCCTGGATTGGAAGAATCAACATTGTGAAAATGACAGTCTTGCCAAGGGCTATCTACAAATTCAATGCAATACCCATCAAGATCCCAATGTCATTCTTTAAAGAAATAGAAGAGGCAATTCAAAATTTCATATGGAATAATAAAAGAACCCGTATAGAAAAAACACTTCTTAGCAGAAAGAACAGCGCTGGAGGAATTTCAATTCCAAACTTTAGACTCTATTACAGAGCTATAATTCTCAAAACCGCCTGGAACTGGCACAAGAACAGGCCTGAAGTCCAATGGAATAGAACTGCGGACCCAGATATTAAACCACAGACCTATGGCCACCTAATCTTTGACAAGGGAGCCAAAAAAATAGAATGGAAGAAAGATAGCCTCTTCAACAAGTTGTGCTGGCAGAATTGGTTAAGCACCTGCAGAAAATTAAGTTGGATCCTTCTTTGTCACCTTGCACTAGAATTAACTCCAAATGGATCAAAGACCTGGAGGTAAAAGCTGACACACTGAAAAAGTTTACAGGAAGGAATAGGAGATACACTAGGCTTCCTTGGCACAGGTCGAAACTTTCTTAATAAGGACCAAGAATCACAACAAATCAGAGAAAGGCTGGATAAGTGGGACTGCATTAAATTGCAGAGCTTTTGTATGGCAACGGATATAGCTAGTAAACTAATCAGGAAGCCTACAGAGTGGGAGAAGATCTTCACCAATCAAACAATGGTCAAAGGCCTCATATCTAAAATATATCAACAACTCAAAAAATTGAATCACTCCAAAACTAACCTCCAAAGTAACACCCATCCCATTAAAAAATGGGCCAAAGACTTAAAGAGAGTCTTCTCTGAAGAAGAAACAAAACTGGCCTATAGACACATGAAGAAATGCTCCACATCTCTGGTCATAAAAGAAATGCAAATCAAAACAACTCTAAGATTCCACCTCACTCCAGTTAGAATGGCCAGGATCAGGAAAACGAATGACAACAGTTGTTGGAGGGGATGTGGCCAGGAGGGATCACTACTACACTGTTGGTGGGAGTGCAAACTCGTTCAACCACTATGGAAAACAGTGTGGCAGTACCTCAAAAGGCTAAACACAGAGCTCACATATTACCCAGCAATTCCACTACTTGGCATTTACCCAACAATCCAGAAACAAGGGCATACTAAACCCACTAGCACAACAATGTTCATTGCTGCGCTATTCACCATAGCAAAGATATGGAACCAACCCAGATGTCCCTCAGTTGATGAGTGGAATTTGTACACAATGGAATTCTATGCTGCTGTCAGAAAGAATGACATTGCCCCATTTGTTAGGAAATGGAAAGACTTAGAACAAATCATATTAAGTGAAGTAAGCCAGGCTCAAAGAAACTTAGGCTCAGTGGTTTCCCTCATTTGTCATAATCAGTAGAAACCTTGGGCTCTACTAGCAGAGATGTGCAATAGTGCAAAAGGCCATATATAAGGTCATATAATGTGATGGTAATTGAAAGGACCTCCAGGATATTGAAACAAAAACCACAAAATGAATGATTGTTGTCCTTAATGTACTATGTTCTCTCTCATCTCCTTTGCTGTTCCTTGGTTATCCCATATTGGTATAGTATCTCACTTTGTTATCTGATATATTGAATTTATTTGTATTTGGATATTTGAAATTTGATAGGGAAGGGGGGGAAACCAAGACGGGTGGGGGGTGTGGGGTTGGAGGGAAATGGGTACCAAGACATGTGAAAGGGTATCAATGTATGTGAATTAATGCACCTTCTATCTGGCAAATATCATGTAACCCTTTTACTAATTACAATAAACAAATTTAAAAAAAAAAGAAAGTTGTAGTGTGTGGGGAGAATGATGGGGTCAAATACATTTCTTCTTAGAAATATACCTCATCTGGTTGCCCTGGATTTTCCTGGCCTTCTTCTTAGAGAAAGGCCTGTTATACTGGATTTGTGGCTTGGCAATGATCTAGCATGTACATCTTCGAGTAAGACAGCCACAACTTCCATGCCTGAGACTAGACTTACCTGACCTTTGGCAACAACACGGCAAAATCTTTCTTCCTCCTGAGCCACAGGCCAAGTGAGCTGGCTTGAGTTGGTTGTTAGTTACAGCGGCTTGGTTACCAGGGTTCCATATTCTGTTCCATTGTGAGAGAGGCAGGGTCACCTTGCAGGGCCCAATGACCAAAGATCCTTGCTCACAGAAGAACTCAACAAAGACATACTTGAGGCTGAATCTCTCTTCCAATCTCACAATATACATGTGGATGTAGTAAACAGCACACCTTATTTCTCCAATCCCAATGTCTTCCACTAGGCCCAGCTACCAGTCTGGTCTCAGGCTCAAGGAGCCTTTCTTAGGTAAGATCCAAACTTGAGGGTCAATATTGCCCTCATCCTTTACAAAACATTTGCTTCACAGTGCCTTCTCTGCCTGCCTTTTGCCCCTTGTCAAATTTTTTTTGTTTTTCTAGTCGTGAGGCTTGACCTCAGAGTGTGAATATAGTTCTTGGGCTTTCTTTAGGCTTTAGCTGTCCCACCGAGCCACAGCACCACTTGCAGCGTTTTCTATGTATGTGGTAATGAGGAATCAAACCTGAGTCTTTTTGCGTGGTAGCCAAGGACTCTACCACTAGGTCAAACACACAGGGCATCTTGCACATATTTTGGACGTCAATCTACTGGGATATTAATAGGTTTCTGTATCCTAATCAGTTTTTTCCGGATGATTAGCTTTGCTGTCATGTGTAAAAAATGCAAGAGGGAAAAACACAGAAGAATTAGTGAAATTAAAAAAAAAGCATTAGACACATAGGTAATTGTTCATTCTTTGTAGGAGAAAGGATATTTTAATATGATGGTGATGACTTTATAATTACTATGTCAGGGTTGAGAGTTTGGCATAGTGGTTGAGTGCTTGCCTAGCATCCATGAAGATCTGGGTTTGATTGCTCAGTATCACATAGATAGAAAATCTAGATGTGGCACTGTGGCTCAAGTGGCAGAGGGCTAGACTTGAGAAAACCCGAGGACAGTGCTCAGGCCCTGAATTCAAGCCCCAAGACTGGCAGAAAGATAAAAGAAAATAAAAATGCTTTTTACGAGCTAATTCACTCACAGCATTTGCTTCTGAAATCTTCGCTTCTGCATCTTGTGAAATACCCCTTTCCCTCAAGGTAGACAAGAAAAACAGATCCATCCCATGGTCCACTGTGAGGCCACTGGTTGGGCTAAGAGCTAGTCGTGCAGCAACACATAAGTTTTATTCTAATACTTTCCAAACTTTGTACTCAAATATGCTACCTACTTACCAACTTAGGTCAGTTATCCTCATGCTATACCTTTTCTTCATTACTACAATATTCTTACACTCCTACGTTAATCCTCTTGTACCTCCCCTGACCTCTCTCATTCCTTTTTCTATCTCTGGACCTCTGCTCGTCTTTCAACCCTTATACTGCACGGATCTACACTTGATGGCTGTTGAGCAATATTGTATATGTATGTGGTTAATTATTCTCCAGGCTCAGAGGGACTTAAAGACAATAGAGATTGGATTTAGAGGCTTATTGTTTTGGGTATAAATCGCTTATCAGTGGTTGTAGTAGACTGGTCTGTAAGAGCACAAAAAGAAAGAGTGATAATACCAATCAAAACTTGTGAACATCTAGTGTCTGCCAGCTACAGAGGTCTAGGTTGGTTATATCTAAAAACTATAATCGTATTTAGTAGTAATCTTGCTCCCATTTTCAAATGGGCAGAACAAGAAACTCAAGAAAAATGTCAAATCAAGAAACAACATCCCCCACCCAATGTAAACACACAATGGAACAGTCACTGGCAAACCTAGAGGAGAGTCTTCCAAGTGCTACACAAATGCAATTGATAAACATCATTAATGAAAAAAGTGAAAATATAAAGAAAGAGATAATGGAGGAAGAAATAGCTGAACAAGAGGAAAGCAAAAACAAGGTGATAAGTGAAAAAGAAGAAGCCATAAAGGAGGCCATAACAAAGGTTTTTCAAAGAAAGATGAATGAATTCATAGAATCCACAAATAAAAACGTGATCAAACTCCAGCAAATGTCCAAAGAAAATAAAGCTACTGAGCTAACCACTCAAAAGGTAATCAAGGAGATAAAGAAATCCATACATGATCTAAAACAAGAGATGCAAGGCATCAAAAGTGAGCAATTAGAAGCAAGGGAGATGAAAAATAAAGTAGATAGCTTTGATAGCAGGTTAGACAATGCAGACGAGAGAATTTCCGGGGCTGAAGATAATTTAGTTATTATAGAGAAAGAACAGAAAATGAGTCAATCCAAATCTAGGCAATATGAGAGAGCGCTTCAGGATGTCCAAGACACAATTAGGAAGCCTAATTTAAGGCTAGTTGGTATTGAGGAGGGCGTGGAGAAAGAGGTCAATGGTATTGGAAATATACTTCAGGGAATCATCTCAGAGAATTTCCCAAATATCCACAAGGGCAGGCCCATCCAGATACGAGAAGCTTTTAGAACCACAAACAGACCTGACCAGAAAAGATCATCCCACCGCCACATTATGATCCGAACTGGATCAATAGAAACGAAAGGAAAGATCCTAAAGGCAGCCAGGGAAAAGGGATCAGTAACCTATAAAGGCAAACCAATCAGAATAACCCAGATTTCTCAGCAGAGACCATGCAACAACGAAGTGACTGGAAGCATATATGTCATGCCCTTAAATCAAATAACTACCAACCAAGAATACTGTAGCCAGCTAAGCTCTCATTCATAACTGAGGGAACAATAAAAACATTCCATTCCAGGGAAAAGCTGCAACAATATGTCGAAACAAAACCAACACTACAGAGAATTCTCAACGATGCTCTATGCATAGAAAACCATAATAAATGCAATATAGGGAAAGAAATGGCACCTAAACAGCATACCATCTAAGGACCACAAGAACTGTCAAGACACAGGCCCTACTAAAAGCTTTTAAAAATGGTAGGAACTAATAAATATCTCTCAATCCTAACTCTCAATATCAATGGACTTAACTCTCCAATTAAACGGCATAGGCTGTCTAGTTGGATCAAAAAGCAACAGCCATCGTTCTGCTGTCTTCACGAGACACATCTTACCCAAAAACAATCATCTTTTGAAAGTGAGAGGTTGGAATATACTCTATCAAGCTAACTGCCCCCATAAACAGGCTGGAGTTGCCATCCTCATATCAGATACAATAGACTTCAAACTAAAATTAGTAAGAAAAGACAAAGAAGGTTACTACATACTACTAAAGGGATCTTTACTCCAGGAAGACATGACGATCCTAAATATTTACACACCCAATCCCGGAGCTCCAAACTTCATCAAGCAAACTTTACTTACACTGAAACCATACATAGATCGAAATACAGTGATTGTTGGTGAGTTTAACACACCACTATCACCTATGAACAGATCAACAAGGCAAAAACTCAACAGAGAAACATTAGAACTGAACAACTATATAGACCAACTAGATCTAACAGACATCTGCAGAATATTCCACCCAGTAACAACACCATATACGTTTTTCTCAGCAGCACATGGAACATTTTCCAAAATAGAGCACATCTTAGGCCATAAAACAAACCTGGACAGATTCAGAAACACTGAAATTATTCCATGCACACTCTCAGACCATAAAGGCATCAAACTGGAACTGAACACACATCTCCACCAACGAAAACCCTGTAACTCATGGAGACTGAACAACACATTGTTGAATCAAAAACAATGGGTAATCAAAGATATCAGAACAGATATCCAACTGTTTATGAAATTTAGCAATAAGGAGCACACAAATATCAACTCCTTAGGGACACAACAAAGGCAGTACTCAGAGGAAAATTGATAATGCTGAGTGCCTACAAGAGCAAGTTGGAAAAATGCAAACCAACTAGTTAATGTCTCACCTTAACCTCCTGGAAAAAGAGCAACAAACAAACCCTAAACCCATTAGGAGAAAGCAAATTCTTAAAATCAAAGCAGAATTAAATGATTTGGAATTAAAAAAACTATAGAAAGAATCAACAAAACAAGGAGTTGTTTCTTTGAAAAATTAACAAAATTGACAAGCCCTTAGCAAATCTTACCAAAAAAAGAAGAGAGCATATCGAAATAAACAAAATCGCAGATGAAAATGGTAATATCACGACAGAAATTACCAAGATCCCGAATATCATGAGGGAATACTTCTCAAAACTTTACACCAACAAATTTGAGAATCTAGAAGAAATGGATGAATTCCTAGACAATATTAACATACCCACACGGAACCAGGAAGAGCTAACTCAACCCAACAGGCCTATTTCAAGCTCTGAAATAGAAATGGAAATTAGACAACTTCCACTTAAAAAGTGCCCAGGGCCAGATGGATTCACAGCTGAATTCTATAAGGTCTTCAAAGCAGAGCTCACACCAATACTCCTCAAGCTCTTCAACGAAATTGAAAATGAAGGTTCTTTACCAAACTCATTCTGTGAAGCCAGTATATCCATCATCCCCAAATCAGACAGTCATTCATCAAAGAAAGAGAACTATAGTCCTATTTCTTTGATGAACATCGATGCAAAACTTCTCAACAAAATACTGGCCAACCGTCTACAACAACTCATCAAAAAAATTATACACTATGATAAAAGTGGATTCATCACAGGGAGGCAAAGCTGGTTCAACATACACAAATCAATTAATATAATTCAACACATCAATAGGAGCAAGGACAAAAATCACATGATTGTCTCAATAGATGCGGAATAGGCATTTGACAAGATCCAAAACGCCTTTATGTTAAAAGATGTGGAGAAACTAGGAATCCATGGAACATTTCTGAATGTAATAAAGGCTGTGTATGAGAAACCCACTGCTAGTATTATACTTAATGGTGAAAATCTAATGCCATTCCCTTTAAAAACAGGAACGAGACGAGGATGCCCACTCTCTCCACTCCTTTTTAACATAGTACTAGAATTCCTAGGCAGTGCAATAAGGCAAGAAGCAAGCATAAAGGGGATCCAAGTAGGGAAAGAGGAAATAAAACTATCCCTCTTTGCAGATGACATGATTCTGTATATAAAGTATCCTATAGCCTCTACTCCCAAGCTCCTTGAGCTGATTCAAAGCTTTGGAAGGGTAGCAGGCCATAAAATCAACCCTCACAAATCAACTGCCTTCCTTGACGCCAACAATGAGAGGAACGAGGCAATAATCAGGAAAGAAACTCCTTTCACAATAGCCTCAAAGAAAATAAAGTACCTAGGAATTAGCTTAACTAAGAATGTAAAGGACCGTTTAGAGGAAAACTTTAAAACCCTAAAAAAGGAAATTAAAGCAGAACTAAGGAAATGGAAAAACCTCCCATGCTCCTGGATTGGAAGAATCAACATTGTGAAAATGACAATCTTGCCAAGGGCTATCTACAAATTCAATGCAATACCCATAAACATCCCAATGTAATTCTTTAAAGAAATAGAAGAGGCAATTCAAAATTTCATATGGAATAATAAAAGACCCCGTATAGCAAAAACACTTCTTAGCAGAAAGAACAGCGCTGGAGGAATTTCAATTCCAAACTTTAGACTCTTTTACAGAGCTATAATTCTCAAAATCGCTTAGTACGGGCAAAAGAACAGGCTTGAAGTCCAATGGAATAGAACTGCGGACCCAGATATTAAACCACAGACCTATGGCCACCTAATCTTTGACAAGGGAGCCAAAAAAAATAGAATGGAAGAAAGATAGCCTCTTCAACAAGTTGTGCTGGCAGAACTGGTTAAGCACCTGCAGAAAACTAAAGTTGGATCCTTCTTTGTCAGGCTGCACTAGAATTAACTCCAAATGGATCAAAGACCTGGAGGTAAAAGCTAACACACTGAAAAGTTTACAGGAAGGAATAGGAGATACACTAGACCTACTTGGCACAGGTCCAAACTTTCTAATAAGGACCAAGAATCACAACAAATCAGAGAAAGGCTGGATAAGTGGGACTGCATTAAACTGCAGAGCTTTTGTATGGCAACAGATATAGCTAGTAAACTTATCAGGAAGCCTACAGAGTGGGAGAAGATCTTCACCAACCAAACAACGGACAAAGGCCTCATATCTAAAATATATCACCAACTCAAAAAATTGAATCACTCCAAAACTAACCTCCAAAGTAACACCCATCCCATTAAAAAATGGGTCAAAGACTTAAAGAGAGTCTTCTCTGAAGAAGAAACAAAGCTGGCCTATAGACACATGAAGAAATGCTCCACATCTCTGGTCATAAAAGAAATGCAAATCAAAACAACTCTAAGATTCCACCTCACTCCAGTTAGAATGGCCAGGATCAGGAAAACGAATGACAACAGATGCTGGAGTGGATGTGGCCAGGAGGGATCACTACTACACTGTTGGTGGGAGTGCAAACTCGTTCAACCAATATGGAAAGCAGTGTGGCAGTGCCTCAAAAGGCTAAACATAGAACTCCCCTATGACCCAGCAAGTCCACTACTTGACATTTACCCAACAATCCAGAAACAAGGGCATACTAAACCCACTAGCACAACAATGTTCATTGCAGCACTATTCACCATAACAAAGATATGGAACCAACCCAGATGTCCCTCAGTTGATGAGTGGATCAACAAGTTGTGGTATTTGTACACTATGGAATTCTATGCTGCTGTCAGAAAGAATGACATCGCCCCATTTGTTAGGAAATGGAAAGACTTAGAACAAATCATATTAAGTGAAGTAAGCCAGACTCAAAGGAACTTATTCTTAGTGATTTCCCTCATTCGTCATAATCAGTAGAGACCTTGTTCTACTAGCAGAGATTTGCAATAGAGCAGAAGGCCATATATAAGGCCATTTAATGTGCAGCTCATTGAAATGACCCCCAAGATATTGAAACAAAAGCCACATAATGAATGATTGTTGTCCTTAATGTACTATGTTGTCTCTCATCTCCTTTGCTGTCCCTTGGTTATCCAATATTGGTATAGTATCTCACTTTGTTATCTGATATATTGAATTTATTTGTATTTGGATATTTGAAATTTGATAGGGAAGGGGGGGAAACCAAGACGTGTGGGGGGTGTGGGGTTGGAGGGAAATGGGTACCAAGACATGTGAAAGGGTATCAATGTATGTGAATTTATGCACCTTCTATCTGGCAAATATCATGTAATCCTTTTACTAATTACAATAAACAAATTAAAAAAAAAGAACATTGTAGTGTGTGGGGAGGATGATGGGGTCAAATACATTTCTTCTTAGAAATATACCTCATCTGGTTGCCCTGGATTTTCCTGGCCTTTTTCTTAGAGAAAGGCCTGTTATACTGGATTTGTGGCTTGGCAATGATCTAGCATGTACATCTTCGAGTAAGACATCCACAACTTCCATGCCTGAGACTCGAGTTTCCTGACCTTTGGCAACAGCACAGCAACATCTTTCTTCCTCCTGAGCCACAGGCCAAGTGAGCTGGCTTGAGTTGGTTGTTAGTTACAGTGGCTTGGTTACCAGGGTTCCATATTCTGTTCCATTGTGAGGGAGGCAGGGTCACCTTTCAGGGCCCAATGACCAAAGATCCTTGCTCACAGAAGACCTCACCAAAGACATACCGGAGGCTGAATCTCTCCTCCAATCTCACAATATACATGTGGATGTAGTAAACAGCACACCTTATTTGTCCAATCCCAATGTCTTCCACTAGGCCCAACTACCAGTCTGGTCTCTGGCTCAAGGAGCCTTTCGTAGGTAAGATCCAAACTTAAGGGTCAACATTGCCCTTATCCTTTACAAAACATTTGCTTCACAGTGCCTTCTCTGCCTGCATTTTGCCCCTTGTCTAATTTTTTTTGTTTCTGCTAGTCTTGGGACTTGACCTTAGAGTGTGAACATTGTTCTTGGGCTTTCTTTAGGCTTTAGCTGTCCCACCGAGCCACAGCACCACTTGCAGCGTTTTCTATGTATGTGGTAATGACGAATCAAACCTGAGTCTTTTTGCGTGGTAGCCAAGGACTCTACCACTAGGTCAAACACACAGGGCATCTTGCACATATTTTTGACCTCAATCTACTAGGATATTATTAGGTTTCTGTATCCTAATCAATTTTTTCCTGATGATTAGCTTTGCTGTCATGAGTAAAAAAGGCAAGAGGGAAAAACATAGAAGAATTAGTGAAATTTAAAAAAAAGCATTACACACATAGATAAGTGCTCATTCTTTGTAGGAGAAAGGTTATTTTGATATGAGATGATGACTTTATAATTACTATGTCAGGGTTGAGAGTTTGGCATAGTAGTAGAGTGCTTGCCTAGCATCCATGAAGATCTCGGTTTGATTGCTCAGTATCACATAGATAGACAGTCTAGATGTGGCACTGTGGTTCAAGTGGCAGAGGGCTAGACTTGAGAAAACCCGAGGACAGTGCTCAGGCCCTGAATTCAAGCCCCAAGACTTGCAGAAAGATAAAAGAAAATAAAAATGCTTTTTACGAGCTAATTCACTTACAGCATTTGCTTCTGAAATCTTCGCTTCTGCATCTTGTGAAATACACCTTTCCCTCAAGGTAGACAAGAAAAACAGATCCATCCCATGGTCCACTGTGAGGCCACTGGTTGGGCTAAGAGCTAGTCGTGCTGCAACACATAAGTTTTATTCTAATACTTTCCAAACTTTGTTCTCAAATATGCTACCTACTTACCAACTTCGGTCAGTTATCCTTATGCTATACCATTTCTTCATTACTACAATATTCTTACACTCCTACGTTAATCCTCTTGTACCTCCCCTGACCTCTCTCATTCTTTTTTTCTATCTCTGGACCTCTGCTCGTCTTTCAACCCTTATACTGCACGGATCTACACTTGATGGCTGTTGAGCAATATTGTATATGTAGGTGGTTAATTATTCTCTAGGCTCAGAGGGACTTAAAGACAATAGAGATTGGATTGAGAGGCTTATTGTTTTGGGTATAAATCGCTTATCAGTGGTTGTAGTAGACTGGTCTGTAAGAGCACAAAAAGAAAGAGTGATAATACCAATCCAAACTTGTGAACATCTAGTGTCTGCCAGCTACAGAGGTCTAGGTTGGTTATATCTGAAAAACAATAATCGTATTTAGTAGTAATGTTGCTCCCATTTTCATTTGGGCAGAACAAGAACCTCAAGAAAAATGTCAAATCAAGAAACAACATCCCCCACCCAATGTAAACAGACAATGGAACAGTCACTGGCAAACCTAGAGGAGAGTCTTCCAAGTGCTACACAAATGCAATTGATAAACATCATTAATGAAAAATGTGAAAATATAAAGAAAGAGATAATGGAAAAAGCCATAGCTGAACAAGAGGAAAGCATAAACAAGGTGATAAGTGAAAAAGAAGAAGCCATAAAGGAGGCCATAATAAAGGTTTTTCAAAGAAAGATGGATGAATTCATAGAATCCACAAATAAAAACGTGACCAAACTCCAGCAAATGTCCAAAGAAAATAAAGCTTCTGAGCTATCCACTCAAAAGGAAATCAAGGAGATAAAGAAATCCATACATGATCTAAAACAAGAGATGCAAGGCATCAAAAATGAGCAATTAGAAGCAAGGGAGATGAAAAATAAAGTAGATAGCTTTGATAGCAGGTTAGACAATGCAGAGGAGAGAATTCCGGGGCTGAAGATAATTTAGTTATCATAGAGAAAGAACAGAAAATGAGTCAATCCAAATCTAGGAAATATGAGATAGTGCTTCAGGAGGTCCAAGATACAATTAGGAAGCCTAATTTAAGGCTAGTTGGTATTGAGGAGGGCGTGGAGAAACAGGTCAATGGTATTGGAAATATACTTCAGGGAATCATCTCAGGGAATTTCCCAAATATCCAGAAGGGCAGGCCCATCCAGATATGAGAAGCTTTTAGAGCCCCAAACAGACCTGACCAGAAAAGAACATCACACCGCCACATTGTGATCCAAAATGGATCAATAGAAACGAAAGAAAAGATGCTAAAGGCTTCCAGGTAAAAGGGATCAGTAACCTATAAAGGCAAACCAATCAGAATAACCCCAGATTTGTCAGCAGAGACCATGCAAGCACGAAGTGACTGGAAGCATATATGTCATGCCCCTAAATCAAATAACTACCAACCAAGAATACTGTAGCCAGCTAAGCTCTCATTCATAACTGAGGGAACAATAAAAACATTCCATTCCAGGGAAAAGCTGCAACAATATGTTGCAACAAAACCAACACTACAGAGAAATCTCAAAGATGCTCTAAACATAGAAAACCAAAATAAATGCAATATAGGGAAAGAAATGGCACATAAACAGCATACCATCTAAGGACCACAAGAACTGTCAAGACACAGGCCCCACTAAAAGCTTTTAAAAATGGTAGGAACTAATAAATATCTCTCAATCCTAACTCTCAATATCAATGGACTTAACTCTCCAATTAAACGGCATAGACTGTCTAGTTGGATCAAAAAGCAACAGCCATCATTCTGCTGTCTTCAAGAGACACATCTTTCCCCAAAACAATCATCTTTTGAAAGTGAGAGGTTGGAATAAAATCTATCAAGCTAACTGCCCCAATAAACAGTCTGGAGTTGCCATCCTCATATCAGATACAGTAGACTTCAAAGTAAAATTAGTAAGAAAAGACAAAGAAGGTTACTACATACTACTAAAGGGATCTTTCCTCCAGGAAGACATAACGATCCTAAATATTTACACACCCAGTCCTGGAGCTCCAAACTTCATCAAGCAAACTTTACTTACACTGAAACCATACATAGATCGAAATACAGTGATTGTTGGTGAGTTTAACACACCACTCTCACCTATGGACAGATCAACAAGGCAAAAACTCAACAGAGAAACCTTAGAACTGAACAACTATATAGACCAACTAGATCTAACAGACATCTGCAGAATATTCCACCCAGTAACAACACAATATACGTTTTTCTCAGCACTACAGGGAACATTTTCCAAAATAGAACACATCTTAGGCCATAAAACAAACCTGGACAGATTCAGAAACACTGAAATTATTCCATGCACACTCTCAGACCATACAGGCATCAGATTGGAACTGAACACACATCTCTACCAACGAAAACCCTGTAACTCATGGAGACTGAACAACACATTGTTGAATCAAAAACAATGGGTTATCGAAGAGATCAGAACAGATATCCAACTGCTTATGAAATTTAACAATAAGGAGCACACAAATATCAACTCCTTAGGGACACAACAAAGGCAGTACTCAGAGGAAAACTGATAGCGCTGAGTGCCTACAACAGCAAGTTGGAAAAATGGCAAACCAACTAGTTAATGTCTCACCTTAACCTCTGGAAAAAGAGCAACAAACCAACCCTAAACCCATTAGGAGAAAGCCAATTCTTAAAATGAAAGCAGAATTAAATGATTAGAAATAAAAAAAAACTATAGAAAGAATCAACAAAACAAGGAGTTGATTCTTTGAAAGAATTAACTAAATTGACAAGCCCTTAGCAAACCTTACCAAAAAAAGAAGAGAGCATATCGAAATAAACAAAATCGCAGATGAAAATGGTAATATCACGAGAGAAATTACCAAGATCCAGAATATCATGAGGGAATACTTCTCAAACATTTACACCAACAAATTTGAGAATCTAGAAGAAATGGATGAATTCCTAGACAATATTAACATACCCACACTGAACCAAGAAGAGCTAACCCAACTCAACAGGCCTATTTCAAGCTCTGAAATAGAAATGGAAATTAGACAACTTCCACTTAAAAAGAGCCCAGGGCCAGATGGATTCACAGCTGAATTCTATAAGGTCTTCAAAGCAGAGCTCACACCAATACTCCTCAAGCTCTTCAACGAAATTGAAAATGAAGGTTCTTTACCAAACTCATTCTGTGAAGCCAGTATATCCCTCATCCCCAAACCAGACAGAGATTCATCAAAGAAAGAGAACTATAGACCCATTTCTTTGATGAACATCGATGCAAAACTTCTCAACAAAATACTGGCCAACCGTCTACAACAACTCATCAAAAAAATTATACACTATGATCAAAGTGGATTCATCACAGGGAGGCAAAGCTGGTTCAACATACACAAATCTATTAATATAATTCGACACATCAACAGGAGCAAGGACAAAAATCACATGATTGTCTCAATAGATGCGGAAAAGGCATTTGACAAGATCCAAAACCCCTTTATGTTAAAAGATGTGGAGAAACTAGGAATCCATGGAACAATTCTCAAGGTAATAAAGGCTGTGTATGAGAAACCCACTGCTAGTATTATACTTAATGGTGAAAATCTAAAGAAATTACCTCTAAAATCAGGAATGAGACAAGGATGCCCAGTCTCTCCACTCCTTTTTAACATAGTACTAGAATTCCTAGGCAGTGCAATAAGGCAAGAAGCAAGCATAAAGGGGATCCAAGTAGGGAAAGAGGAAATAAAACTATCCCTCTTTGCAGATGACATGATTCTGTATTTAAAGAATCCTATAGATTCTACTCCCAAGCTCCTTGATCTGATTGAAAGCTTTGGAAGGGTAGCAGGCCATAAAATCAACCCTCACAAATCAACTGCCTTCCTGTACACCAACAGTGAGAGGAACGAGGCAATAATCAGGAAAGAAACTCCTTTCACAATAGCCTCAAAGAAAATAAAGTACCTAGGAATTAGCTTAACTAAGAATGTAAAGGACCGTTTAGAGGAAAACTTTAAAACCCTAAAAAAGGAAATTAAAGCAGAACTAAGGAAACGGAAAAACCTCCCATGCTCCTGGATTGGAAGAATCAACATTGTGAAAATGACAGTCTTGCCAAGGGCTATCTACAAATTCAATGCAATACCCATCAACAACCCAATGTCATTCTTTAAAGATATAGAAAAGGCAATTCAAAATTACATAGGGAATAATAAAAGACCCTGTATAGCAAAAACACTTCTTAGCAGAAAGAACAGCGCTGGAGGAATTTCAATTCCAAACTTTAGAATCCATTACAGAGCTATAATTCTCAAAACAGCTTGGTACTGGCACAAGAACAGGCCTGAAGTCCAATGGAATAGAACTGCGGACCCAGATATTAAACCACAGACCTATGGCCACCTAATCTTTGACAAGGGAGCCAAAAAAATAGAATGGAAGAAAGATAGCCTCTTCAACAAGTTGTGCTGGCAGAACTGGTTAAGCACCTGCAGAAAACTAAAGTAGGATCCTTCTTTGTCACGTTGCACTAGAATTAACTCCAAATGAATCAAAGACCTGGAGGTAAAATCTGACACACTGAAAAGTTTACAGGAAGGAATAGGGGATACACTAGGCCTCCTTGGCACAGGTCGAAACTTTCTTACAAAGGACCAAGAATCACAACAACTCAGAGAAAGGCTGGATAAGTGGGACTGCAATAACCTGCAGAGCTTTTGTATGACAACGGATATAGCTAGTAAACTTATCAGGAAGACTACAGAGTGGGAGAAGATCCTCACCAACCAAACAATGGACAAAGGCCTCATATCTAAAATATATCACCAACTCAAAAAATTGAATCACTCCAAAACTAACCTCCAAAGTAACACCCATCCCATTAAAAAATGGGTCAAAGACTTAAATAGAGTCTTCTCTGAAGAAGAAACAAAAATGGCCTATAGACACATGAAGAAATGCTCCACATCTCTGGTCATAAAAGAAATGCAAATCAAAACAACTCTAAGATTCCACCTCACTCCAGTTAGAATGGCCAGGATCAGGAAAACGAATGACAACAGATGCTGGAGTGGATGTGGCCAGGAGGGATCACTACTACACTGTTGGTGGGAGTGCAAACTCATTCAACCACTATGGAAAGCAGTGTGGCAGTGCCTCAAAAGGCTAAACATAGAACTCCCCTATGACCCAGCAAGTCCACTACTTGGCATATACCCAACAATCCAGAAACAAGGGCATACTAAACCCACTAGCACAACAATGTTCATTGCAGCACTATTCACCATAGCAAAGATATGGAACCAACCCAGATGTCCCTCAGTTGATGAGTGGATCAACAAGTTGTGGTATTTGTACACTATGGAATTCTATGCTGCTGTCTGAAAGAATGACATCGCCCCATTTGTTAGGAAATGGAAAGACTTAGAACAAATCATATTAAGTGAAGTAAGCCAGACTCAAAGGAACTTATTCTTAGTGGTTTCCCTCATTCGTCATAATCAGTAGAGACCTTGTTCTACTAGCAGAGATTTGCAATAGAGCAGAAGGCCATATATAAGGCCATTTAATGTGCAGCTCATTGAAATGACCCCAGGATATTGAAACAAAAGCCACATAATGAATGATTGTTGTACTTAATGTACTATGTTGTCTCTTATCTCCTTTGCTGTCCCTTGGTTATCCAATATTGGTATAGTATCTCACTTTGTTATCTGATATATTGAATTTATTTGTATTTGGATATTTGAAATTTGATAGGGAAGGGGGGGAAACCAAGACGTGTGGGGGGTGTGGGGTTGGAGGGAAATGGGTACCAAGACATGTGAAAGGGTATCAATGTATGTGAATTTATGCACCTTCTATCTGGCAAATATCATGTAACCCTTTTACTAATTACAATAAACAAATTTTAAAAAAAAAGAACGTTGTAGTGTGTGGGGAGGATGATGGGGTCAAATACATTTCTTCTTAGAAATATACCTCATCTGGTTGCCCTGGATTTTCCTGGCCTTCTTCTTAGAGAAAGGCCTGTTATACTGGATTTGTGGCTTGGCAATGATCTAGCATGTACATCTTCGAGTAAGACATCCACAACTTCCATGCCTGAGACTCGAGTTTCCTGACCTTTGGCAACAGCACAGCAACATCTTTCTTCCTCCTGAGCCACAGGCCAAGTGAGCTGGCTTGAGTTGGTTGTTAGTTACAGTGGCTTGGTTACCAGGGTTCCATATTCTGTTCCATTGTGAGGGAGGCAGGGTCACCTTTCAGGGCCCAATGACCAAAGATCCTTGCTCACAGAAGACCTCACCAAAGACATACCGGAGGCTGAATCTCTCCTCCAATCTCACAATATACATGTGGATGTAGTAAACAGCACACCTTATTTGTCCAATCCCAATGTCTTCCACTAGGCCCAACTACCAGTCTGGTCTCTGGCTCAAGGAGCCTTTCGTAGGTAAGATCCAAACTTAAGGGTCAACATTGCCCTTATCCTTTACAAAACATTTGCTTCACAGTGCCTTCTCTGCCTGCATTTTGCCCCTTGTCGAATTTTTTTTTGTTTCTGCTAGTCTTGGGACTTGACCTTAGAGTGTGAACATTGTTCTTGGGCTTTCTTTAGGCTTTAGCTGTCCCACCGAGCCACAGCACCACTTGCAGCGTTTTCTATGTATGTGGTAATGAGGAATCAAACCTGAGTCTTTTTGCGTGGTAGCCAAGGACTCTACCACTAGGTCAAACACACAGGGCATCTTGCACATATTTTTGACCTCAATCTACTAGGATATTATTAGGTTTCTGTATCCTAATCAATTTTTTCCTGATGATTAGCTTTGCTGTCATGAGTAAAAAAGGCAAGAGGGAAAAACACAGAAGAATTAGTGAAATTTTAAAAAAAAGCATTACACACATAGATAAGTGTTCATTCTTTGTAGGAGAAAGTTTATTTTGATATGATGATGATGACTTTATAATTACTATGTCAGGGTTGAGAGTTTGGCATAGTAGTAGAGTGCTTGCCTAGCATCCATGAAGATCTGGGTTTGATTGCTCAGTATCACATAGATAGAAAGTCTAGATGTGGCACTGTGGCTCAAGTGGCAGAGGGCTAGACTTGAGAAAACCCGAGGACAGTGCTCAGGCCCTGAATTCAAGCCCTAAGACTGGCAGAAAGATAAAAGAAAATAAAAATGCTTTTTACGAGCTAATTCACTCACAGCATTTGCTTCTGAAATCTTTGCTTCTACATCTTGTGAAATACCCCTTTCCCTCAAGGTAGACAAGAAAAACAGATCCATCCCATGGTCCACTGTGAGGCCACTGGTTGGGCTAAGAGCTAGTCGTGCAGTAACACATAAGTTTTATTCTAATACTTTCCAAACTTTGTTCTCAAATATGCTACCTACTTACCAACTTCGGTCAGTTATCCTTATGCTATACCATTTCTTCATTACTACAATATTCTTACACTCCTACGTTAATCCTTTTGTACCTCCCCTGACCTCTCTCATTCTTTTTTTCTATCTCTGGACCTCTGCTCGTCTTTCAACCCTTATACTGCACGGATCTACACTTGATGGCTGTTGAGCAATATTGTATATGTAGGTGGTTAATTATTCTCTAGGCTCAGAGGGACTTAAAGACAATAGAGATTGGATTGAGAGGCTTATTGTTTTGGGTATAAATCGCTTATCAGTGGTTGTAGTAGACTGGTCTGTAAGAGCACAAAAAGAAAGAGTGATAATACCAATCAAAACTTGTGAACATCTAGTGTCTGCCAGCTACAGAGGTCTAGGTTGATTATATCTGAAAAACTATAATCGTATTTAGTAGTAATGTTGCTCCCATTTTCATTTGGGCAGAACAAGAACCTCAAGAAAAATGTCAAATCAAGAAACAACATCCCCCACCCAATGTAAACAGACAATGGAACAGTCACTGGCAAACCTAGAGGAGAGTCTTCCAAGTGCTACACAAATGCAATTGATAAACATCATTAATGAAAAAAGTGAAAATATAAAGAAAGAGATAATGGAGGAAGCCATAGCTGAACAAGAGGAAAGCATAAACAAGGTGATAAGTGAAAAAGAAGAAGCCATAAAGGAGGCCATAATAAAGGTTTTTCAAAGAAAGATGGATGAATTCATAGAATCCACAAATAAAAACGTGACCAAACTCCAGCAAATGTCCAAAGAAAATAAAGCTTCTGAGCTATCCACTCAAAAGGAAATCAAGGAGATAAAGAAATCCATACATGATCTAAAACAAGAGATGCAAGGCATCAAAAATGAGCAAATAGAAGCAAGGGAGATGAAAAATAAAGTAGATAGCTTTACTAGCAGGTTAGACAATGCAGAGGAGAGAATTTCCGGGGCTGAAGATAATTTAGTTATTCTAGAGAAAGAACAGAAAATGAGTCAATCCAAATCTAGGAAATATGAGATAGTGCTTCAGGAGGTCAAATATACAATTAGGAAGCCTAATTTAAGGCTAGTTGGTATTGAGGAGGGCGTGGAGAAACAGGTCAATGGTATTGGAAATATACTTCAGGGAATCATCTCAGAGAATTTCCCAAATATCCACAAGGGCAGGCCCATCCAGATACGAGAAGCTTTTAGAGCCCCAAACAGACCTGACCAGAAAAGAACATCCCACCGCCACATTGTGATCCAAAATGGATCAATAGAAACGAAAGAAAAGATGCTAAAGGCTTCCAGGTAAAAGGGATCAGTAACCTATAAAGGCAAACCAATCAGAATAACCCCAGATTTCTCAGCAGAGACCATGCAAGCACGAAGTGACTGGAAGCATATATGTCATGCCCCTAAATCAAATAACTACCAACCAAGAATACTGTAGCCAGCTAAGCTCTCATTCATAACTGAGGGAACAATAAAAACATTCCATTCCAGGGAGAAGCTGCAACAATATGTTGCAACAAAACCAACACTACAGAGAAATCTCAAAGATGCTCTATACATGGAAAACCAAAATAAATGCATATAGGGAAAGAAATGGCACATAAACAGCATACCATCTAAGGACCACAAGAACTGTCAAGACACAGGCCCTACTAAAAGCTTTTAAAAATGGTAGGAACTAATAAATATCTCTCAATCCTAACTCTCAATATCAATGAACTTAACTCTCCAATTAAACGGCATAGGCTGTCTAGTTGGATCAAAAAGCAACAGCCATCGTTCTGCTGTCTTCAAGAGACACATCTTTCCCCAAAACAATCATCTTTTGAAAGTGAGAGGTTGGAATAAAATCTATCAAGCTAACTGCCTCAATAAACAGTCTGGAGTTGCCATCCTCATATCAGATACAGTAGACTTCAAAGTAAAATTAGTAAGAAAAGACAAAGAAGGTTACTACATACTACTAAAGGGATCTTTCCTCCAGGAAGACATAACGATCCTAAATATTTACACACCCAGTCCCGGAGCTCCAAACTTCATCAAGCAAACTTTACTTACACTGAAACCATACATACATCGAAATACAGTGATTGTTGGTGAGTTTAACACACCACTCTCACCTATGGACAGATCAACAAGGCAAAAACTCAACAGAGAAACCTTAGAACTCAACAACTATATAGACCAACTAGATCTAACAGACATCTGCAGAATATTTCACCCAGTAACAACACAATATACGTTTTTCTCAGCACTACAGGGAACATTTTCCAAAATAGAACACATCTTAGGCCATAAAACAAACCTGGACAGATTCAGAAACACTGAAATTATTCCATGCACACTCTCAGACCATACAGGCATCAGATTGGAACTGAACACACATCTCTACCAACGAAAACCCTGTAACTCATGGAGACTGAAAAACGCATTGTTGAATCAAAAACAATGGGTTATCGAAGAGATCAGAACAGATATCCAACTGTTTATGAAATTTAACAATAAGGAGCACACAAATATCAACTCCTTAGGGACACAACAAAGGCAGTACTCAGAGGAAAACTGATAGCGCTGAGTGCCTACAACAGCAAGTTGGAAAAATGGCAAACCAACTAGTTAATGTCTCACCTTAACCTCTACAAAAAGAGCCACAAACCAACCCTAAACCCATTAGGAGAAAGCCAATTTTTAAAATGAAAGCAGAATTAAATGATTAGGAATAAAAAAAAACTATAGAAAGAATCAACAAAACAAGGAGTTGATTCTTTGAAAGAATTAACTAAATTGACAAGCCCTTAGCAAACCTTACCAAAAAAAGAAGAGAGCATATCGAAATAAACAAAATCGCAGATGAAAATGGTAATATCACGAGAGAAATTACCAAGATCCAGAATATCATGAGGGAATACTTCTCAAACATTTACACCAACAAATTTGAGAATCTAGAAGAAATGGATGAATTCCTAGACAATATTAACATACCCACACTGAACCAAGAAGAGCTAACCCAACTCAACAGGCCTATTTCAAGCTCTGAAATAGAAATGGAAATTAGACAACTTCCACTTAAAAAGAGCCCAGGGCCAGATGGATTCACAGCTGAATTCTATAAGGTCTTCAAAGCAGAGCTCACACCAATACTCCTCAAGCTCTTCAACGAAATTGAAAATGAAGGTTCTTTACCAAACTCATTCTGTGAAGCCAGTATATCCCTCATCCCCAAACCAGACAGAGATTCATCAAAGAAAGAGAACTATAGACCCATTTCTTTGATGAACATCGATGCAAAACTTCTCAACAAAATACTGGCCAACCGTCCACAACAACTCATCAAAAAAATTATACACTATGATCAAAGTGGATTCATCACAGGGAGGCAAAGCTGGTTCAACATACACAAATCTATTAATATAATTCGACACATCAACAGGAGCAAGGACAAAAATCACATGATTGTCTCAATAGATGCGGAAAAGGCATTTGACAAGATCCAAAACCCCTTTATGTTAAAAGATGTGGAGAAACTAGGAATCCATGGAACAATTCTCAAGGTAATAAAGGCTGTGTATGAGAAACCCACTGCTAGTATTATACTTAATGGTGAAAATCTAAAGCCATTACCTCCAAAATCAGGAATGAGACAAGGATGCCCAGTCTCTCCACTCCTTTTTAACATAGTACTAGAATTCCTAGGCAGTGCAATAAGGCAAGAAGCAAGCATAAAGGGGATCCAAGTAGGGAAAGAGGAAATAAAACTATCCCTCTTTGCAGATGACATGATTCTGTATTTAAAGAATCCTATAGACTCTACTCCCAAGCTCCTTGATCTGATTGAAAGCTTTGGAAGGGTAGCAGGCCATAAAATCAACCCTCACAAATCAACTGCCTTCCTTTACGCCAACAGTGAGAGGAACGAGGCAATAATCAGGAAAGAAACTCCTTTCACAATAGCCTCAAAGAAAATAAAGTACCTAGGAATTAGCTTAACTAAGAATGTAAAGGACCGTTTAGAGGAAAACTTTAAAACCCTAAAAAAGGAAATTAAAGCAGAACTAAGGAAACGGAAAAACCTCCCATGCTCCTGGATTGGAAGAATCAACATTGTGAAAATGACAGTCTTGCCAAGGGCTATCTACAAATTCAATGCAATACCCATCAACATCCCAATGTCATTCTTTAAAGATATAGAAAAGACAATTCAAAATTACATAGGGAATAATAAAAGACCCCGTATAGCAAAAACACTTCTTAGCAGAAAGAACAGCGCTGGAGGAATTTCAATTCCAAACTTTAGACTCTATTACAGAGCTATAATTCTCAAAACAGCTTGGTATTGGCACAAGAACAGGCCTGAAGTCCAATGGAATAGAACTGCGGACCCAGATATTAAACCACAGACCTATGGCCACCTAATCTTTGACAAGGGAGCCAGAAAAATAGAATGGAAGAAAGATAGCCTCTTCAACAAGTTGTGCTGGCAGAACTGGTTAAGCACTTGCAGAAAACTAAAGTTGGATCCTTCTTTGTCACGTTGCACTAGAATTAACTCCAAATGAATCAAAGACCTGGAGGTAAAACCTGACACACTGAAAAGTTTACAGGAAGGAATAGGAGATACACTAGGCCTCCTTGGCACAGGTCGAAACTTTCTTAATAAGGACCAAGAATCACAACAAATCAGAGAAAGGCTGGATAAGTGGGACTGCAATAACCTGCAGAGCTTTTGTATGACAACGGATATAGCTAGTAAACTAATCAGGAAGACTACAGAGTGGGAGAAGATCCTCACCAACCAAACAACGGACAAAGGCCTCATATCTAAAATATATCACCAACTCAAAAAATTGAATCACTCCAAAATTAACCTCCAAAGTAACACCCATCCCATTAAAAATGGGCCAAAGTCTTAAAGAGATTCTTCTCTGAAGAAGAAACAAAAATGGCCAATAGACACATGAAGAAATGCTCAACATCTCTGGTCATAAAAGAAATGCAAATCAAAACAACTCTAAGATTCCACCTCTCTCCAGTTAGAATGGCCAGGATCAGGAAAATGAATGACAACAGATGCTGGAGGGGATGTGGCCAGAAGGGATCACTACTACACTGTTGGTGGGAGTGCAAACTCGTTCAACCACTATGGAAAGCAGTGTGGCAGTGCCTCAAAGGGCTAAACATAGAATTCCCTTATGACCCAGCTATTCCACTACTTGGCATATACCCAACAATCCAGAAAAAAGGGCATACTAAACCCACTAGCACAACAATGTTCATTGCAGCACTATTCACCATAGCAAAGATATGGAACCAACCCAGATGTCCCTCAGTTGATGAGTGGATCAACAAGTTGTGGTATTTGTACACAATGGAATTCTATGCTGCTGTCAGAAAGAATGACATCGCCCCATTTGTTAGGAAATGGAAAGACTTAGAACAAATCATATTAAGTGTAGTAAGCCAGACTCAAAGGAACTTAGGCTCAGTGGTTTCCCTCATTCGTCATAATCAGTAGAAACCTTGGGCTCTACTAGCAGAGATTTGCAATAGAGCAAAAGGCCATATATAAGGCCATATAATGTGAAGCTAATTGAAAGGACCTCCAGGATATTGAAACAAAAGCCACATAATGAATGATTGTTGTCCTTAATGTACTGTGTTGTCTCTCATCTCCTTTGCTGTCCCTTGGTTATCCCATATTGGTATAGTATCTCACTTTGCTATCTGATATATTGAATTTATTTGTATTTGGATATATGAAATTTGATAGGGAAGGGGGTAAAACCAATACGGGTGGGGGTGTGGGGTTGGAGGGAAATGGGTACCAAGACATGTGAAAGGGTATCAATGTATGTGAATTAATGCACCTTCTATCTGGCAAATATCATGTAACCCTTTTACAAATTACAATAAAAAAATTAAAAAAAGAAAAAAAATAATTAAAAAAAAAGAATGTTATAGTGTGTGGAGAGGATGATGGGGTCAAATACATTTCTTCTTAGAAATATACCTCATCTGGTTGCCCTGGATTTTCCTGGCCTTCTTCTTAGAGAAAGGCCTGTTATACTGGATTTGTGGCTTGGCAATGATCTAGCATGTACATCTTCGTGTAAGACAGCCATAATTTCCATGCCTGAGACTCGAGTTTCCTGACCTTTGGCAACAGCACAGCAACATCTTTCTTCCTCCTGAGCCACAGGCCAAGTGAGCTGGCTTGAGTTGTGTGTCAGTTACAGTGGCTTGGTTACCAGGGTACCATATTCTGTTCCATTGTGAGGGAGGCAGGGTCACCTTTCAGCGCCCAATGACCAAAGATCCTTGCTCACAGAAGACCTCACCAAAGACATACTGGAGGCTGAATCTCTCCTCCAATCTCACAATATACATGTGGATGTGGTAAACAGCACACCTTATTTCTCCAATCCCAATGTCTTCCACTAGGCCCACCTACCAGTCTGGTCTCAGGCTCAAGGAGCCTTTCTTAGGTAAGATCCACACTTAAGGGTCAATATTGCCCTCATCCTTTACAAAACATTTGCTTCACAGTGCCTTCTCTGCCTGCATTTTGCCCCTTGTCAAATTTGTTTTTTGTTTATGCTAGTCTTGGGACTTGACCTCAGAGTTTGAACATTGTTCTTGGGCTTTCTTTAGGCTTTAGCTGTCCCACCGAGCCACACCACCACTTGCAGCGTTTTCTATGTATGTTGTAATGAGGAATCAAACCAGAGTCTTTTTGCGTGGATCCAAGAACTCTACCACTAGGTCAAACACACAGGGCATCTTGCACATATTTTTGACCTCAATCTACTAGGATATTATTAGGTTTCTGTATCCTAATCAATTTTTTCCTGATGATTAGCTTTGCTGTCATGTGTAAAAAATACAAGAGGGAAAAACACAGAAGAATTAGTGAAATTTAAAAAAAAGAATTACACACATAGATAAGTGTTCATTCTTTGTAGGAGAAAGGATATTTGATAGGATGATGATGACTTTATAATTACTATGTCTGGGTTGAGAGTTTGGCATAGTGGTAGAGTGCTTGCCTAGCATCCATGAAGATCTGGGTTTGATTGCTCAGTATCACATAGATAGAAAATCTAGATGTGGCACTGTGGCTCAAGTGGCAGAGGGCTAGACTTGAGAAAACCGGAGGACAGTGCTCAGGCATTGCATTCAAGCCCCAAGACTGGCAGAAAGATAAAAGAAAATACAAATGCTTTTTACGAGCTAATTCACTCACAGCATTTGCTTCTGAAATCTTCGCTTCTGCATCTTGTGAAATACCCCTTTCCCACAACGTAGACAAGAAAAACAGATCCATCCCCTGGTCCACTGTGAGGCCACTGGTTGGGCTAAGAGCTAGTCGTGCTGCAACACATAAGTTTTATTCTAATACTTTCCAAACTTTGTACTCAAATATGCTACCTACTTACCAACTTAGGTCAGTTATCCTCATGCTATACCTTTTCTTCATTACTACAATATTCTTACACTCCTACGTTAATCCTCTTGTACCTCCCCTGACCTCTCTCATTCCTTTTTCTATCTCTGGACCTCTGCTCGTCTTTCAACCCTTATACTGCACGGATCTACACTTGATGGCTGTTGAGCAATATTGTATATGTATGTGGTTAATTATTCTCCAGGCTCAGAGGGACTTAAAGACAAAAGAGATTGGTTTGAGAGGCTTATTGTTTTGGGTATAAATCGCTTATCAGTGGTTGTAGTAGACTGGACTGTAAGAGCACAAAAAGAAAGAGTGATAATACCAATCCAAACTTGTGAACATCTAGTGTCTGCCAGCTACAGAGGTCTAGGTTGGTTATATCTGAAAACTATAATCGTATTTAGTAGTAATCTTGCTCCCATTTTCAAATGGCCAGAACAAGAAACTCAAGAAAAATGTCAAATCAAGAAACAACATCCCCCACCCAATGTAAACAGACAATGGAACAGTCACTGGCAAACTTAGAGGAGAGTCTTCCAAGTGCTACACAAATGCAATTGATAAACATCATTAATGAAAAATGTGAAAAAATAAAGAAAGAGATAATGGAGGAAGCTATAGCTGAACAAGAGGAAAGCAAAAAAAAGGTTGATAAGTGAAAAAGAAGAAGCCATAAACGTTTTTCAAAGAAAGATGGATTAATTCATAGTATCCACAAATAAAAACGTGACCAAACTCCAGCAAATGTCCAAGAAAATAAAGCTACTGAGCTAACCACTCAAAAGGAAATCAAGGAGATAAAGAAATCCATACATGATCTAAAACAAGAGATGCAAGGCCTCAAAAATGAGCAATTAGAAGCAAGGGAGATGAAAAATAAAGTAGATAGGTTTGATAGTAGGTTAGACAATGCAGAGGAGAGAATTTCCGGGGCTGAAGATAATTTAGTTATTATAGAGAAAGAACAGAAAATGAGTCAATCCAAATCGAGGAAATATGAGAGAGCGCTTCAGGAGGTCCAAGATACAATTAGGAAGCCTAATTTAAGGCTAGTTGGTATTGAGGAGGGCGTGGAGAAAGAGGTCAATGGTATTGGAAATATACTTCAGGGAATCATCTCAGAGAATTTCCCAAATATCCAGAAGGGCAGGCCCATCCAGATACGAGAAGCTTTTAGAACCCCAAACAGACCTGACCAGAAAAGAACATCCCACCGCCACATTGTGATCCGAACTGGATCAATAGAAACGAAAGAAAAGATCCTAAAGACAGCCTGGGAAAAGGGATCAGTAACTTATAAAGGCAAACCAATCAGAATAACCCCAGATTTCTCAGCAGAGACCATGCAAGCACGAAGTGACTGGAAGCATATATGTCATGCCCCTAAATCAAATAACTACCAACCAAGAATACTGTAGCCAGCTAAGGTCTCATTCATAACTGAGGGAACAATAAAAATATTCCATTCCAGGGAGAAGCTGCAACAATATGTCGAAACAAAACCAACACTACAGAGAATTCTGAACGATGCTCTATACATAGAAAACCAAAATAAATGCAATATACGGAAAGAAATGGCACCTAAACAGCATACCATCTAAGGACCACAAGAACTGTCAAGACACAGGCCCTACTAAAAGCTTTTAAAAATGGTAGGAACTAATAAATATCTCTCAATCCTAACTCTCAATATCAATGGACTTAACTCTCCAATTAAACGGCATAGGCTGTCTAGTTGGATCAAAAAGCAAGAGCCATCGTTCTGCTGTCTTCAAGAGACATCTTACCCAAAAACAATCATCTTTTGAAAGTGAGAGGTTGGAATAAACTCTATCAAGCTAACTGCCCCCATAAACAGGCTGGAGTTGCCATCCTCATATCAGATAAAATAGACTTCAAACTAAAATTAGTAAGAAAAGACAAAGAAGGTTACTACATACTACTAAAGGGATCTTTCCTCCAGGAAGACATAACGATCCTAAATATGTACACACCCAATCCCGGAGCTCCAAACTTCATCAAGCAAACTTTACTTACACTGAAACCATACATACATCGAAATACAGTGATTGTTGGTGAGTTTAACACACCACTCTCACCTATGGACAGATCAACAAGGCAAAAACTCAACAGAGAAACCTTAGAACTCAACAACTATATAGACCAACTAGATCTAACAGACATCTGCAGAATATTCCACCCAGTAACAACACAATATACGTTTTTCTCAGCAGCACATGGAACATTTTCCAAAATAGACCACACCTTAGGCCATAAAACAAACCTGGACAGATTCAGAAACACTGAAATTATTCCAAACCATAAAGGCATCAAATTGGAACTGAACACACATCTCCACCAATGAAAACCCTGTAACTCATGGAGACTGAACAACACATTGTTGAATCAAAAACAATGGGTAATCGAAGAGATCAGAACAGATATCCAACTGTTTATGAAATTTAACAATAAGGAGCACACAAATATCAACTCCTTAGGGACACAACAAAGGCAGTACTCAGAGGAAAATTTATAGCGCTGAGTGCCTACAACAGCAAGTTGGAAAAATGGCAAACCAACTAGTTAATGTCTCACCTTAACCTCCTGGAAAAAGAGCAACAAACCAACCCTAAAACCATTAGGAGAAAGCAAATTCTTAAAATCAAAGCAGAATTAAATGATTTGGAATAAAAAAAAACTACAGAAAGATTCAACGAAACAAGGAGTTGGTTCTTTGAAAGAATTAACAAAATTGACAAGCCCTTAGCAAATCTTACCAAAAAAAGAAGAGAGCATATCGAAATAAACAAAATCGCAGATGAAAATGGTAATATCACGAGAGAAATTACCAAGATCCAGAATATCAAGAGGGAATACTTCTCAAACCTTTACGCCAACAAATTTGAGAATCTAGAAGAAATGGATGAATTCCTAGACAATATTAACATACCCACACTGAACCAAGAAGAGCTAACCCAACTCAACAGGCCTATTTCAAGCTCTGAAATAGAAATGGAAATTAGACAACTTCCACTTAAAAAGAGCCCAGGGCCAGATGGATTCACAGCTGAATTCAAAGCAGAGATCACACCAATACTCCCCAAGCTCTTCAACGAAATTGAAAATGAAGGTTCTTTACCAAACTCATTCTGTGAAGCCAGTATATCCCTCATCCCCTAACCAGACAGAAATTCATCAAAGAAAGAGAACTATAGACCCATTTCTTTGATGAACATCGATGCAAAACTTCCCAACAAAATACTGGCCAACCGTCTACAACAACTCATCAAAAAAATTATACACTATGATCAAACTGGATTCATCACAGGGAGGCAAAGCTGGTTCAACATACACAAATCAATTAATATAATTCAACACATCAACAGGAGCAGGGACAAAAATCACATGATTGTCTCAAAAGATGCGGAAAAGGCATTTGACAAGATCCAAAACCCCTTTATGTTAAAAGATGTGGAGAAACTAGGAATCCATGGAACATTTCTCAATGTAATAAAGGCTGTGTATGAGAAACCCACTGCTAGTATTATACTTAATGATGAAAATCTAAAGCCATTCCCTCTAAAATCAGGAAGGAGACAAGGATGCCCACTCTCTCCACTCCTCTTTAACGTCGTACTAGAATTCCTAGACAGTGCCATAAGGCAAGAAACAAGCATAAAGGGGATCCAAGTAGGGAAAGAGGAAATAAAACTAACCCTCTTTGCAGATGATATGATTCTGTATTTAAAGAATCTTATAGACTCTACTCCCAAGCTCCTTGATCTGATTCAAAGCTTTGGAAGGGTAGCAGGCCATAAAATCAACCCTCACAAATCAACTGCCTTCCTTTACGCCAACAGTGAGAGGAACGTGGCAATAATCAGGAAAGAAACTCCTTTCACAATAGCCTCAAAGAAAATAAAGTACCTAGTAATTAGCTTAACTGAAAATGTAAAGAACCTTCTTGACGAAAACTTTAAAACCCTAAAAAAGGAAATTCAATCAGAACTACGGAAATGGAACAATCTCCCATGCTCCTGGATTGGAAGAATCAACATTGTGAAAATGACAATCTTGCCAAGAGCTATCTACAAATTCAACGCAATACCCATCAATATCCCAATGGCATTCTTTAAAGGAATAGAAGAGGCAATTCAAATTTCATATGGAATAATAAAAGACCCCGTATAGCAAAAACACTTCTTAGCAGAAAGAACAGCGCTGGAGGAATTACAATTCCAAACTTTAGACTCTATTACAGAGCTATACTTCACAAAACAGCTTGGTACTGCCACAAGAACAGGCCTGAAGACCCATGGAATAGAATTGAGGACCCAGATATTAAACCACAGACCTATGGCCACCTAATCTTTGACAGGGGTGCCAAAAAAACAGAATGGAAGAAAGATAGCCTCTTCAACAAGTTGTGCTGGCAGAACTGGTTAAGCACCTGCAGAAAACTAAAGTTGGATCCTTCTTTGTCAACCTGCACTAGAATTAACTCCAAATGGATCAAAGACCTGGAGGTAAAAGCTGACACACTGAAAAGTTTACAGGAAGGAATAGGAGATACACTAGGCCTCCTTGGCACAGGTCGAAACTTTCTTAATAAGGACCAAGAAACACAACAAATCAGAAAAAGGCTGGATAAGTTGGACTGCATTAAACTGCAGAGCTTTTGTATGGCAAAGGACATAGGTAGTAAATTAATTAGGAAGCCTACAGAGTGGGAGAAGATCTTCACCAAACAAACAACGGACATAGGCCTCATATCTAAAATATATCAACAACTCAAAAAATTGAATCACTCCAAAACTAACCTCCAAAGTAACACCCATCCCATTAAAAAATGGGCCAAAACTTAGAGTCTTCTCTGAAGAAGAAACAAAACTGGCCTATAGACACATGAAGAAATGCTCCACATCTCTGTTCATAAAAGAAATGCAAATCAAAACAACTCTAAGATTCCACCTCACTCCAGTTAGAATGGCCAGGATGAGGAAAACCAATGACAACAGATGCTGGAGGGGATGTGGCCAGGAGGGATCAATACTACACTGTTGGTGGGAGTGCAGACTCGTTCAACCAAAATGGAAAGCAGTGTGGCAGTGCCTCAAAACGCTAAACATAGAACTCCCCTATGACCCAGCAATTCCACTACTTGGCATTTACCCAACCATCCAGAAACAAGGGCATACTAAACCCACTAGCACAACAATGTTCATTGCAGCACTATTCACCATAGCAAAGATATGGAACCAACCTAGATATCCCTCATTTGATGAGTGGATCAACAGGTTGTGGTATTTGTACACAATCGAATTCTATGCTGCTGTCAGAAAGGCTGACATCGCCCCATTTGATAGGAAATGGAAAGACTTAGAAAAAATCATATTAAGTGAAGTAAGCCAGACTCAAAGGAACTTAGGCTCAATGGTTTCCCTCATTTGTTATAATCAGTAGAAACCTTGGGCTCTACAAGCAGAGATCTGCAATAGAGCAAAATCTTGATACATAAGGCCATATAATATGAAGCTAATTGAAAGGACCTCCAGGATATCGAAACAAAAGCCATATAACAAGTGATTGTTGTCCTTAATGTACTATGTTGTCTCTCATCTCCTTTGCTGTCCCTTGGTTATCTCATATTGTTATAGTATCTCACTTTGTTATCTGATGTATTGAATTTATTTGTATTTGTTATTTGAAATTTGATAGGGAAGGGGGGAAAACCAAGACGGCGGAGGGTGGGGAGGGAGGGAAATGTGTACCAAGACATGTGAAAGGGTATCAATGTGCGTGAATTAATGCACCTTCTATCTGGCGAATATCATGTAACCCTTTTACTAAATACAATAAAAAATGCAAAAAAACATATGTCTGTAGAGTTATAAATTTTTATGTCTCTATATTTTTGTTTATATTTCCAGTACTATGTCCATAGCATTGGGTATGCAAATATTGAGTCCTTGCTCTTGTACTGTTTGCATCATGTTTTAGAAGTTCCATTGAATGGTTAGTTTCCGGCTACTTAGGCATCTTTCGTGAGAGGAACCAGTGAAAGAGCATGAGGAAAAAGAAAATTCTTACCACATGGCTACTGAGTAAATAAGAAGATAGGATGAGACTGGGGATGGACTAACAGTAAAAATGTGGAACATGTCCACTACATTTCAGCATACTTTCATAGCTTATGATAAGATTTTTCCTACTTACTTGTCATCAATCACAAATGAGTAGAAGATAAAACTAATGCGAGGAATTCAAGGAAACTCCATAGGGATAGCCACTATAACTTATTTTTCACCATTTCTAAATTTTAAGGGTCTTATACTTCTCAACAGGCTGGAGAGAGACCAAGGTTATAGAAATGAAGCCTTCATGGAATGATATGGAATTTATAGCAGCATTTAATTAAATGACAGGTTTTGTGTACATAACATATGGGTAGAAATCCTGTTGTTTTAAATGGTGGAATTTTCGGTGCGTCAGTTAAAATTCTGAACAGTTACTGACACATATATAATTTTCCTAAGCCTCCTCAATCTTTCTGCAGTGAGAGTTTTGGTCCTGGATTCAGGAAATCCCCTCAGGAAGGAAAGAATGCTTGCTGCTTTGATTGTACTCCCTGCACAGAAAAAGAGATGGCTAATGGGACAGGTAAGTTCATGAGTTAGGGAGAAAGACATACTTTCTTCAAGTAGCCTCAATTCCATAAAATGAAAAAGACCTGTATTAATATTGCAACAGCAAAATCTTCTTCCTTCACTTACTAATTTTTTACCATAGATGATACAGTTCCTAACATAAGAATCACAAGAGAAGAATTACATGTCAAATGAATGTTTTCACTCTGTTGTATACATGTTTATTCCAGCAATTACTAACGTATTTTAACATGTATTAACTTAAATACAAGAGTTTTAAATCATAAACTCTCCATTTTTATCAAAGAATACTTTAGAATACTAAGAAAACAGAGACATTGCATATGTTCATTTCCTATTGCCCAGAATATCCTTTCAACATAGCAACTCCTGTGAGTTAAGTTTTGTACATCCATAACACATGCAAGGAATGGCTATGGGCTCTATTTTATATTGTCCTGGGAAGTATAAGCCTTAACATGAAAACTTTTGGATGAGGGGTTTGAGTAATGCACACGAGGCTGAGAATGACTGTGGCAGCACGAAGAGATATACGAATATTTTGTTGGGATATTGGAAATGGCAATAAATAGTATGTGTGGTAGTCATTGTGAGTAAAAATAGAGCATATAGGAAGCTCTGCCTGAATATAATGAAGCCATAAAATAATACTGAACATGTGTGGTAACTGTGTAATGTTTACTTTTATACTAAACAATATTGACTTGTTAGAACTACATCTATGTGGAGATTTTGTAATTTTCTTTTAAGTACTGAAAAGGGATTAATGGTTATTTGACTTACTCAAGAGATATGGAGAAGCGCATACAGTGCTCAGATCATCAGTACTCCAACACAGAGAGAAACCAGTGCCTCCAACGGATGGGGCAAGTTTCCTGGCTTATGGAGAGCCTTTGGGGATGGCTTTGGTTTGCTTGGCTCTTTGTTTACGTACACTCACATCTGTCGTTCTCGGAGTATTTGTAAAACATCAGAACACCTCCATTGTCAAGGCTAATAACAAGGCTCTCAGCTATATCCTGCTCATCGCACTCTTCTTCTGTTTTCTCTGTTCCTTGCTCTTTATTGGTCGTCCCAACACAGTCACCTGCATTCTACCGCAAACCACATTTGGTGTTGCATTCACTGTAGCCATTTTTGCTGTCTTGGCCAAAACTGTTACTGTGGTTCTGGCCTTCAAAATCACTTTCCCAGAGAAAATGATGAAGTGGCTGCTTGTATCTGGGGCTCCTGACTTCACTATTCCCATCTGTACTTTGATCCAACTGATGTTCTGTGTATTCTGACTGGGGACTTCTCCTCCCTTCATTGACACAGATGTACACTCTGAACGTGGCCACATTATCATCCTGTGTAACAAGGGTTTGTGGGGAGCCGGATGGCACCTGTTTCCTGCCTCGCTCCTTGTAACTTATTTGGTATGTGAGTGCGAGGCCTTTACTCGTTACTAAGTATCAAGTTGCTCTTCAGTCTGCGCATGACGAAAAAGGGCGTGACCAATCCCGAGTCTCAAAACGGCCTTAGCAACAGAGCAGCCAATGGTAGAGAGCCCTTTGTTCCTTGGGCCTATATAAGCAGTTGCATTTCCCTGCCCAGGGCCCCTCTGCTTCAGCTCTCCCTTTAATCAAGTTGCTCTTCATTAAAAGCGTGATACGAGAAGGATCCTCGGGTGGTGTCCGTTCTTCCCTGCTGGTCAGGGGTGCCGGGCGCCGCAACTGGTGCCGAGAACCCGGGACCTGTGGAGGGGCCGAAGAGGATCCAGAACTTGACACGTGAAGAGGACTCCTTCTAGGTATGTTGTTCTGAGAAGTTCCTGTCTGGGTGCTTGTTATCGTTCTTCCTCTGTGGTTTGTGTTAACTCGGTCTTTAAACATCAGTATGGGTACCTCTTCAGGAAGTGTGTGCCGTATAAGGGACTTCTGTGCCCCTTTACAGGCCCTTCTTAAACAGCGTGGGCTGAGAATTTCCCGCGGCACAATACATAGAGTGTTAACAGATATTGAGATACACGCCCCATGGTTTGCAGAGTCTGGAGATCTCTCACTGGCCTGTTGGGATATATTAGGCGAGGACCTGGATAGAGCTC
Organism: Megascapheus bottae; assembly: GCF_031878675.1. Taxonomy (NCBI): domain Eukaryota; kingdom Metazoa; phylum Chordata; class Mammalia; order Rodentia; family Geomyidae; genus Megascapheus; species Megascapheus bottae. The sequence continues at coordinate 2,806,850 of NW_028327313.1, read as the reverse complement.
TAGAAAAGGGAGGGGTCTCCCGCGCCACGTTGCCCATATGGAGAATGGTGCGCGCTTGTTTGGAGGAGGGCAGAAATACTGAGATTATTAAAGAAAGGAGGAAGGTATTAAGTAAGCACTAGGATAGTCTCTCGGAGTCATCGTACAAGGAAGGAGGGACCACCAAGAGTGGGGTAAAATGTAAGAGAAAACAAAAGAATGGAATTGAGGGACTGCAGCCCTCACAAAGTACAGTGCAGGAAGAGGAGAGAAGAGAAAAGAAAAAACAGGAGGAGAGAAGAGAAAAGAAAAAAACAGGAGGGACCAAGGAGCTCCCTCTATCAGGATGCAGGAGAGTCAGATCAAAGCACAGAAAATGAGGGGGATGGGCTCCCGGAGGAGCTAAGTTCAAATGAAGAGGAGGAGCTAGAGGAACAGGCTGCCGCATATGAGGCTGACAGATACAGCCCCAGGGGAGGATTTGGTGCAGACAATGGCCAGGCCCGACCTGCCCCCTCTGCCCCACCCCCCTACGTCCCAAAGGGAAGTTCCTTTATCAAGGCCCGCACCTGGTCTCGGTTGGCCTCTGCTTTTCCTGTTTTTGAAAATCCCATTACGGGACAGAGAGTTTTTGAGCCAGTTTCTTATAAAGCTTTAAAGGATCTCATGGCCGCTGTACAAAATTATGGTCATTCTGCAAATTACACCATTGCTTTGGTTCGTCGATTGCAGACTACCAGCATGACTCCCACAGACTGGTACGAAATTGGACGTTCTTGCCTGACGCATGGCCAGTACCTTGATTATTGTGCTTCTGCAGCAGATTTGGCCGCTACCCGACATAGGGAAAATACACTGGCAGGCCACCCCAATTGGTCAACCGAAATGTTATTAGGAAAAGGCCCCTATGCAGCAGACCAGACTGGATATCCCAATGAGGTTTATCAACAGATTAATAATATTTTTTACACGGCTTGGAAATCTCTTGCCAGTCGAGGGGAACGCCGTGGTAACCTTACCAAAGTTCTTCAAGGACCTACCGAGCCCTTTACAGATTTTGTTGGGCGAGTCCTAGAAACTGCAGAGAAATTGTTTGGGGACCCAGAGGATCACATGCTCTTAATTCAACAAATTATTTTTGAACAAAGCCTCCCTGAATGCCAAAAGGCATTCCTATAAAAGACAAGCCCTTACAAGATTGGATTAGGCCCTGTCGAGAGGTGGGAGCCCCTGTGAGCTTGGATAAAATTATTGCTGAGGTAGCTGAGACTACTAGAATTAATTCAGGATTATGCTTCAATTGCCAACAGCCAGGACATTTCAGGAGACAGTGTCCCAATTTAAAATATTTAAAGCAGAGGCCCCCTCGCGAATCGGGACTTTGTCCACGATGTAAAAAGGGAAAACATTGGGCAAATGAGTGCAGATCCGTTAAAGATGTGAATGGACAGCTTATCCGGCAACCTCAGGCCTTGGAGCCAAAAAACGGGCAGAGGGGCCCATTGCCCCAGGGCCCGCAAAATCAGGGGATTCGGTGCCAGGAAACTTATCAGAGGCTTTCACCTCATCTCCAACAGCCATTTGTTCCCGCAGAGCAACCGCAGGATCTGCAGGGTTGGACCTCCGTGCCACCGCCGGAGTGGTCTTAACTGGCGACATGGGGGCTCAGCTCATAGCAACTGACCTAATAGGCCCCCTACCTGAAAAAATGGTGGGGATAGTGTTGGGACGTGCCTCTAACACTATGAAAGGCCTTATGGTGTTCCCCGGGGTTGTCGACCCTAATTACATTGGAGTCATCCAAGTCCTCTGTTCAGTCTCTCGAGGAGCCATTTCGGTGGCCCCTGGAGATCGAATTGCCCAATTAATTTTGGTGCCTATGTAGTTCAAGGAAAAGAGCCAGTAACTTTAAATTTTCGACCAGAAACTCCACAAGTAGTTGAATGTCTAACAGTTTTAGAAGTATTCAGGAAATTTCCTGAGCCTTTTAACCTATATTCTGATTCACAATATGTAGTTAATGCAGTGGCATCCCTGGAAGTCGCAGCCTCCATAAAAGGTAGCAGTACAGTTTCAAATATATTATCCCAACTTCAGTGTTTAATTTTACAAAGGAAAAATCCTTTTTTCATTGGTCATATTCGGGCACATACTGGCTTGCCTGGTCCCATGTCAGAGGCCAATGCCTTAGTGGATTTGACTGCCAGAGCCCTGGTGGGCCTTTCCCATAATTCTGTTCAATTAGCGCGAGATTTTCATCAACTTTATCATGTTTCTGCAAAAACCCTTCGATATAAATTTTCCATTTCACGCCAACAGGCTAGAGAAATTGTTAAATCTTGTCAATCCTGTGTAGTATATCACCCCTCTTTTATAATCGGGGTTAATCCTAGAGGACTTTGCTCTAGCGCCTTATGGCAAATGGATGTTACTCATGTGCCTGAGTTTGGCCGGACAAAATATGTTCATGTTTCTGTGGATACTTTCTCTGGCATAATGCATGCCACTGCCCTTACTGGGGAAAGGGTGTCCCATGTCAAAGTTCATTGCTTGGAAGCCTGGGCAGCATGGGGAAAACCATTAAAATTAAAAACAGATAATGGCCCTGCTTATGCCTCTGCTGGATTTCGCTCCTTTTGCACTCAAATGCAGGTAGTTCATTCTACTGGCCTTCCCTATAATCCCCAGGGTCAGGGAATTGTGGAACGTGCCAATAGGACTCTTAAACAACTTTTATTTAAACAAAAGGAGGGAATAGGCCGAGATGCCTCCCCCAGAGAAAGGCTGGCCATTGCACTGTTTACCCTAAATTATGTAACAGTGGATGATAGAGGACAAACAGCCGCTGATCGGCATGCTAATAAAATGGCGATGCCATCTATACAAAAAGCAATGTGGAGAAATGTCATTGATAATAAATGGTATGGACCGGATCCTGTAATTCAGAGATCCAGGGGAGCTGTTTGTGTTTTTCCACAGGGACAAGATTCCCCCCATTGGGTACCACAGCGCCTCGTAAGAATATTGGAAGAAAATCAAACGCCCAAAGAGGATGATGCGAAACAAAGTCCTGGGAATAATCCTGTTAATAATTCTTCTGCTGCCATGACTTTGGACGAAGAGACAGAGGGGAAAGAGCAACAAGGAAAAAATGATGTGGGCAATAATGAAGACCTTCCCATTACCAATGCCCGTGACTAATGCCTCGATGACTGCAGTGACTTCAGCGGCGGCCCTTGCCACATCAGTACAGACTGCAACGACAGTTAGTGAATTCTCAGCCGCAGGGTCAACAGCCATGGAGACGCGGTCGGAGACTAATCAGCACTTGTATCGTGGTTTTATGATTCTCAATCAATGGGTGGACTTATTGCAGGAACAAATGGATTTAATGTATAGGTATTCTCAGCTTGTATGTGCAGCCAGTTATTCTGGAATGTGTGTAACAACCCTATCTTATAATAATTTTTCCTATGCTGCAAATTTGCCTAGAAAGTTAGGTGGTTATTAAAAGAACAGTGGACGGAACAGTTTGAGGACCTAACAGAATGTCTAAGATCAGAAATTATGGTGATCAATCAGACCAGGGTCACAATAACTGCAGGACAAGTTTTGGATTGGATTGAAAGTTCCTTGTCATTTGTTAAGGAGTGGGCTGGGCTGGGAGTGTTTGTTGCAGCCTGTTGTGGATTCTGTGCCTTTAGCCTTTGGTTGCTCTGTCGCATGAGATCTCGCAATAGAAGGGATAGAGTACTGGTTGCTCATGCACTCACTGCTTTAGAGCAAGGATGTTCTCCCCAGGTATAGCTTGCAGCTTTAAAGGCCAATTGAAACTACCCTGTACTGCCTTTGCACCCTCGAGACCTCGGTCTATTGCACGAGGAATAGGAGTATGGACAGCCAAGAGTTGTGAAATGCTGGACAAAGTACCACTCCTGACCCTAACAGGTCAGGGAGAGCATGTGCGTCAGCATATGGGTTTGCGCCCCTAGCCCATCTCCACAAAGGGGATAGAGAACCTGGAGGGGAGGGATCCAGGGTTGGCCTCCTGGGTCACTCCTCTAGAATAGGACCTCGAATTTTACTTTGGAGGACAGCACCTCTACTCTCTTCACAACAGGCATTTTGGCTTGCTGCTATAAAACAAAAGGGGGGAGATGTGGGGAGCCGGATGGCACCTGTTTCCTGCCTCGCTCCTTGTAACTTATTTGGTATGTGAGTGCGAGGCCTTTACTCGTTACTAAGTATCAAGTTGCTCTTCAGTCTGCGCATGACGAAAAAGGGCGTGACCAATCCCGAGTCTCAAAACGGCCTTAGCAACAGAGCAGCCCATGGTAGAGAGCCCTTTGTTCCTTGGGCCTATATAAGCAGTTGCATTTCCCTGCAAAGGGGCCCTCTGCTTCAGCTCTCCCTTTAATCAAGTTGCTCTTCATTAAAAGCGTGATACGAGAAGGATCCTCGGGTGGTGTCCGTTCGTCCCTGCTGGTCAGGGGTGCCGGGCGCCGCAAGGGTTCCCTCACTGCTTTCTACTGTGTCTTGGATATCTTGTTTTCCTTGCCTTGGCCAGCTTTATTGTGGCTTTCCTGGCCAGGAACCTTCCCGACACCTTCAATGAAGCCAAGTTCCTAACCTTCAGCATGCTGGTGTTCTGCAGTGTCTGGATCACTTTCTTACCTGTCTACCACAGTGCCAAGGGGAAAGTCATGGTGGCTATAGAGGTGTTCTACATCTTGGCTTCTAGTGCAGGGTTCCTAGGCTGAATTTTTGCCCCAAGTGATATATTCTCTTTTTACAGCCAGATAAACATTTCCTTCATGGATTCCAGGACAAAAGACGCAGTGGGAGAAATAAACCATCTTAAGATTGAACTTATATGATAAACTGTATTAACACTGGGCTCATATGGCAGGGTATAATGACTCACACCTGTAATCATAGCTACTCAGGAGGCTGAGATCTGAGGATCAAGGTTCAAAGCCAGCCACAGCACAAAAGGACCTGGCACTCTTAGCTCCAATTAGCCTCTAGAAAAAAAGGAAGTGGGGCTTGGCTTAAGGGTAAGGTGTTAGCCTTGAGCTGAAGAGCTCAGGGAGAATGCCCATGCCCAGGGATAGTACAGTAGCCTTAAGCTGCAGAGCTCAAGGACAGCATCCAGGCTGAGTTCAAGCCCCATGACCCACAAAAAAAAGATTGAACTTACATATCTGGTCAAATATGTAGAAGGTTGAGACTAAATTCTCCATTTCATTTTGTCCATCAGATATTAGTTTATACTGTTGGAATCAAATCAGTGAGTAAATGACTTATTCATTGCTCTTGTAATAGTATAGTCACAAATTGTAATCAGAGCTCATACGTTAAAATTTCATTGTACATATTTCTGGAACTTTCTATTTATTCTGTACTTATCAGTAATCTCCATTAGTATATTTTTATTGTCCCTAGTTTTCTAAATGTGTTTTCTTAGCCATTGGCCTAAAATTTTCTTTATGCTGCCCGTTCTGGATCTTGAACGTAAAGCATGGTTACTGAGCCTAAGCAGTAGGGGCAGTATTGTTTATTGTTTATTTGGTTTTGATTTTTGAATCAGTGATAGTAGTTTACCACTTGAGTGACTGCTCCACTTTTAGCTTTGGGGTTGTTACCTGTATATAATATTATTTGACTTTCTTTCCTTTAAGCCATGATCACCAGATCTTTGCTCCCCTGTGGCTCTGTTTATGGATATATTTCGTTGTTGTTGTTGTTGTTGTTGCTGTTGTTTGCCAGTCCTGGGGTGTGAAATCAGGGTCTGACCACTGTCCTTGGACATTTTCAAGGCTAGCATTCTACCACTGGAGCCACAGCACCACTGCCAACTTTTTCTGTGTATGTGATATCATGGAATCAAACCCAGGGCTTTGTGTATGCTAGGCAAGCACACCTTAACACTAGGCCACACTCCCAGCCCATTTTTATGCTTTAAAGTACATCATTTTACTGCCTGTTCATCATTACTGTTCTTAATCACAACTCATTAATATTTTACTCTTAAAAATGTTTGATGTTTTCCTAAACTCATTAGAGCATATTGTGCTTAATACATGTATAATTCTATTCATATATCTGTCTATTTCCATATTCCCCATTTTAATTTAGTTGGATCATTGTCCTGCATCCTCTCTGATTTCATTGCCTCTCTTTTTCCTTTTATATCCTTTCTTTCTCCTCTCTCTCTTTCTCTCTCTCTGTCTCTCTTTCTCTCTGTCTCTCTCTCTCTGTCTCTCTCTGTCTCTGTCTCTGTCTCTCTCTCTCTATTTCTCTCCCTCTCCCCCCATGGTATTTTACAGAGATGAAGTGAACATTCACTGATAAGTGCAGAGATTTGGGTGTTCTGTGTACCCTCAAAGCTCCATAGGATGATCAACTTATCTTTATTTGAGGCACAAATGCTAAGTGAAATTCTGGGGCTGGGAGTTTGGCCTAGTAGTAGAGTCCTTGCCTAGCATGCACCAAGATCCAGGTTGGCTTCCTCAGTACTACATACACAAATGCCAAAAGTGATGCTGTGGCTGAAGTGGTAGAGCTCTATCTTTGAGAAAGCCCAAGGAGAGTCACAGGCCCTGAGAAATTAATTAATTTCACTACAGCTACTTAAGGAAGAGTGAAATAAAGTAAAACATGTCCTAACAAAAGTAAGTTACATGGGCAGGGATATTGGACTAGTGGTAAGAGTGCTTGCATAGCATACACAAAGACCCAGGTTCAATTCCTTGGTACAATATATATAGAAAAAATGCTGGAAATGGTGCAATGGCTCCAGTGGTTCAGCTCCAGCCTTGAGAAAGGCCAAGGACAGTGCTCAGACCTCAACTTCATGGCACAGGTCTGGCAAAATTAGTAAGTTACACATCATACAGATAATCTGGAAGTAAATACTACATTCTGGCATCCTTCTTTTGAAGTACCATGACACACATTCTTTAGTTGTTCATAATGAACCTGCATTTAATGTCTACTGAAAAATGTCTTCTAACCTATTCTGAATCAGTTCTTCCACATAAAAGGAAGGAAAGGTGAAAGGAAGGAGGTGATATGTACTTTCTTTCCTTAAACCAAGGTTATCACCTAGTCCTGTAAAAGTAAAACTGTTACATTTTTTTTCTTAGATGAGAGACATGAAATGTTTGTGTAAAACTTTGGGAGGAAATACATTATAATAACCTATGAAGCAGAGCCTTGAAAATACATTGTATTCACTCTCCACATTGCAATAACAGTAAAATTGTAGTAAAGATTTGTTGAGAATATTTAACTCAGGTGTAGAAATTACTTTGAAAAAGAAACCTAAGACTTTTACAGTTAGTTGAAAACTAGAGAAAGAATTCTTGAAGTTATGGCCTAAGTTTTGATACATAGTTTACATGGGATTTCAAACTTACGGCGTATGAATCTTAAATATTGGTCTGAGACAGACTCAAAGATCTCTGATTTTTAATAAAATAGATTTGTAATAAGGGAATAAGAACAAAGAACTTGTAGAATGTTATCACAGTGACAGTGACAATTCCCTCACTACTTCTGACACTGGGGGAAGAGATAAAGAACCCATAATGAAACTTTGGAATTTTACCTACATTCTGCTGTAAAACAAACAGATTTCAAAAATGTCTGACATCCTCAAAATGTTCTAAAACCAAAGATTCCTACATTGGAAAAAAGTGATCCTGAAATAAGAACATATGCATTTTACCATTCAAATGTCTGCTTTTAATGACAATGAAGTCATGAGGTATGAAAATAAAATGCAAATATTAATAAGTGAGTAATGATAGAGATTATTTATGGAAATTAACAATTTCTGACAATTCTAACACCTAAGACTTACTGAAAGCACTTTCTAGTACTGTCACTATTGTGATTAAGTTACTCAGAGAAACTATAATAAGGAAAAAGACCCTTAGGAACAAGAGGCACACATATATGTATAATATCAATAAAGTTTAAAAGATAATCAAAAGGACCACAAATAAATTATGTTTTTATAAATTATCTTACATAAAGCCATTACTACATTTTTTCAATGTTGCAATACAGAAAAAGGAATATATCCACATGTGCAAGAGTTTACATCCAATGAGCTCCGAAATAAACTTTTTCTGCATGATCAGATTAGAAACAAAAATTTCTCAGAAATCCATAAGAGCTGATAAAGGTATAAGAAATTAAATTCCCTGGTATCAGTGGATCTCACCTGTCCTCTAAGATACTCGGGAAGCTAAGATGTGAAAATCAAGCTTCAAATTCAGCCTGTGAAGGAAACACAGAATAAAAAACTAATCAGAAAAAGCCAGAATTGGTGTTGTGGTTCCATCTGTACAGTGCTACTTTCAAGCAAAAGAAGTTCAGCATTCAGGCCATAAGTTCAAGTTCCAGGACCAAGAAGGAAAAGAAAGAAAGAAAAAGGAAGGAAGAATGGAAGAAAGAAAGAAAGAAAGAAAGAAAAAAAGAAAGAAAGAAAGAAAAAAGAAAGAAAGGAGGAAGGGAGGGAGGGAAGGAAGGAAGGAAGGAAGGAAATAAGGAAGGAAGGAAGGAAAAAGGAAGGAAGGAAGGAAGGAAGGAAGGAAGGAAGGAAGGAAGGAAAAAGGAGAGAGAGAGAGAGAGAGAGATGGAGGGATTGAAGAAGGAAGGAAGGAAAGTAATCTATCCCTTGATTCTATCTTTCACAGTCTAAAGAGTAACTCAATAACTTTCCCAGCCACTGAAGGTGATGTTCTTCAATATTATTTTTCATCCAGAATTTCTGTTCATAAATCTGTGGTGTTTTCTGAATAATCTTCAATTAAATTCAAATGTTTTTATTCCTTTCAATGGTGTAAAGTTTCTTTATTAGAAATTTGGATCATCTCAAAACAAATACAATCAAGTTTCAGGGGTGTCTTCTTGAAACAAAAATTGAACAGTAGTCTGTCAATGGCTCCACGTATTGGTAAGGGGATAGAGATCTGAGAATGGCAGTTCAAAGTCATATAATGTAGGAAAATTCATAACATGTTAGTCTAGAGTTAACTACAAAAAAGCTTAAGGTGGAATAGTGGTTCAAGTAGTAGAGCATTATCCTGGAGGCAAACACCTAAGAGACATCTGACAGGATCTGAAATTAAGATCCTCCAATGGTACTTATACTCACATGCATCTTCACCTGTGTGTGCATGCACAAGCATATGTTTGTGGGAGCACAAACACACACACACACACACACACACACACACACAAATAGAAAAGGAAAACAAGTTCCTTCACCTTTACTATTTCAATATGGCACTGCAATGAGACACACATTATGACCCCATACGTGTCCCAACATCAATACCATTATTTTGTCCAGTTCTGTCCACTTATCAATTCAGTTGCATCATCTAGTACGGTATTCATGAAAATACTTTCTTGACACACTGTGCGACTATATCTATCAAAAGTAACTTTATCCCTAGGGTTTCACTATTTTTGGTCATGAGGAGAGAATGACCTACAAACATGTTTTCCAAATTGTGATTTTTCTTTGGAAAATCTGATTTCCTCAGATGCATAATCTCAGGAAAGAAAGTTTTACACATTTCTACAGAGGATTTCAGGAAACTTATATGAGAAAAACTGTGTTAGATTGACCATCTCTATCATATAGATGACATATACACAAATACAACATATTTGGATAAACCTGGAGGAGAAAAACTAGCTTCATGCAAAGTAAAATTTCAGCTTGGCAGAGGCTTCAGTGATAATTCCTTTCAACATTTCTGTTTATTCTTCTTCAGTTTCTTCTCCTTATCAGGTTGTTGAGTTGCAATGTCTGCTTTTCCACAATGAAGCACATGGCAGACATGGATGGAGATGTGATTGATAATTGCTGTATTTTACCTCTCTGTAATTTGGAAACAGATCATAGTAAAAGTGATTCATTTAATTATGAAGAAAAGAGCATATGTAATGTACCATTTTATTTGCATTAAAAGTTTGTTCTGAAGATGATCAATGGCTGAGGGAACTCTGAGTATTCACATTAATGCTCCTTCTCCTAACCTCCAAAGTCCTACTGCAAAACAATCACTCGAATTCAGATGGCAATTTTTGCTGAGTCATTTGCATCCTATTAAGAAATTTAATTACCTCCAGGATATTGAAACAAAAGTCATATAATGAATGATTTTTGTCCTTAATGTATTATGTTGTCTCTCATCTCCTTTGCTGTCCCTTGGTTATCTCATATTGGTATAGTATCTCACTTTGTTATCTGATATATTGAATTTATTTGTATTTGGATATTTGAAATCTGATAGGGAAGGAGGGAAAACCAAGAGGCGTGGGGTGTTTGGGGGGAGGGAAATGGGTACCAAGACATGTGAAAGGGTATCAATGTATGTGAATTAATGCACATTCTATCTGGCAAATATCATGTATCCATTTTACTAATTACAATAAAAAATGAAAAAAAGAAACTTACTTATGAGTTTATGTTGAAATATTTTCTCTTTTTTTCCTACTAGTTTCAAATTTAAAGAATGAAGGGTAGTGTTGATTCATTTCTCAAAATACAGATAACTTGTATTCAGAGGCCATGCTTAATAAGAAGGGCATCTTCAAGGAATCAGATGCCTGCAGCTGTTTGTAACTATTTTTGAGACTTATTTTTCTTTTGCCAGGCCTGGGGATTGAACTAAGGGGCCTGGGCACTGTCCTTGGACTTTCTGAAGGCTAGTGCTCTACCACTTGAACCACAGAATCACTTTTGGCTTCGTCTGTGTGTGTGGGTACCCAGGACTCAAACCCAGGGCTTTGTGCATGTTAGGAAAGCACTCTACCACTTGGCACAAGCCTTCTTTTTAAGTTTCACTTTTTAACGTATTAGTGTGTGACAACACACATACACACGCACACACACATGACTGTATGTATAAGTGTAAAGGCATAAACACATGCATACATGCATGGTTATATTCATATGTGTGTGTTTGTGTGGTTAAAACTCCCTAACTGCAAACAAGTGTAGTGATACAACCTTGCCTTTTGTCTAATTAAAGCTCATGTTAGCTTTAGCTATCAACACAGTACTTTAAGAACAAAGATCACACAAGATGAAACACTTGCTTCCACATTCTGCAAATGCTTTCACTAAGCCTCATCCTAGATTACTATATCTAGGTTTTGCAATATTGTAATCTTCTTCTAGGATAGTCCTAGATGCCTACTAACTATTACAAAGAGGGAAAACATTGAGCCTATGCTCCTTTGTGTCTGGATTACTTCACTTAATATGAATATTTCTAAGTCCTTCCATTTCTTTACAAATGGATCACTACTACACTGTTGGTGGGAGTGCAAACTCGTCCAACCACTATGGAAAGCAGTGTGGCAGTGACTCAAAAGGCTAAACATAGAACTCCCCTATGACCCAGCAATTCCACTACTTGGCATTTACCCAACAATCCAGAAACAAGGGCATACTAAACCCACTAGCACAACAATGTTCATTGCAGCACTATTCACCATAGCAAAGATATGGAACCAACCCAGATGTCCCAAAGTTGATGAGTGGATCAACAAGTTGTGGTATTTGTACACAATGGAATTCGATGCTGCTGTCAGAAAGAACGACATCGCCCCATTTGTTAGGAAATGGAAAGACTTAGAACAAATCATATTAAGTGAAGTAAGCAAGACTCAAAGGAACTTAGGCTCAGTGGTTTCCCTCATTCGTCATAATCAGTAGAAACCTTGGGCTCTACTAGCAGAGATTTGCAATAGAGCAAAAGGCCATATATACGGCCATATAATGTGAAGCTAATTGAAAGGACCTCCAGGATATTGAAACAAAAGCCACATAATGAATGATTGTTGTCCTTAATGTACTATGTTGTCTCTCATCTCCTTTGGTGTCCCTTGGTTATCCCATATTGGTATAGTATCTCACTTTGTTATCTGTTATACTGAATTTATTTGTATTTGGATATTTGAAATTTGATACGGAATGGGGAAAACCAAGACGGGTGGGGGGTGTGGTGTTGGAGGGAAATGGGTACCAAGACATGTGAAAGGGTATCAACGTATGTGAATTAATGCACCTTCTATCTGGCAAATATCATGTAACCCTTTTACAAATTACAATAAAAAATGTAAAAAAAAAAGAAAGTTGTAGTGTGTGGGGAGGATGATGGGGTCAAATACATTTCTTCTTAGAAATATACCTCATCTGGTTACCCTGGATTTTCCTGGCCTTCTTCTTAGAGAAAGGCCTGTTATACTGGATTTGTGGCTTGGCAATGATCTAGCATGTACATCTTTGAGTAAGACAGCCACAACTTCCATGCCTGAGACTCGAGTTTCCTGATCTTTGGCAACAGCACAGCAACATCTTTCTTCCTCCTGAGCCACAGGCCAAGTGTGCTGGCTTTAGTTGGTTGTTAGTTACAGTGGCTTGGTTACCAGGGTTCCATATTCTGTTCCATTGTGAGGGAGGCAGGGTCACCTTTCAGGGCCCAATGACCAAAGATCCTTGCTCACACAAGACCTCACCAAAGACATACTGGAGGCTGATTCTCTCCTCCAATCTCACAATATACATGTGGATATAGTAAACAGCACACCTTATTTGTCCAATCCCAATGTCTTCCACTAGGCCCAACTACCAGTCTGGTCTCAGGCTCTAGAAGCCTTTCTTAAGTAAGATCCAAACTTAAGGGTCAATATTGCCCTCATCCTTTACAAAACATTTGCTTCACACTTCCTTCTTTGCCTGCATTTTGCTCATTGTCGAATTTTTTTTTGTTTTTGCTAGTCTTGGGACTTGACCTCAGAGTGTGAACATTGTTCTTAGGCTTTCTTTAGGCTTTAGCTGTCCCACCGAGCCACAGCACCACTTGCAGCGTTTTCTATGTATGTGGTAATGAGGAATCAAACCTGAGTCTTTTTGCGTGGTAGCCAAGGACTCTACCAGTAGGTCAAACACACAGGGCATCTTGCACATATTTTTGACCTCAATCTACTAGGATATTATTAGGATTCTGTATCCTAATCAATTTTTTCCTGATGATTAGCTTTGCTGTCATGTGTAAAAAATGCAAGAGTGAAAAACACAGAAGAATCAGTGAAATTTAAAAAAAAGCATTGCACACATAGATAAGTGTTCATTCTTTGTAGGAGAAAGGATATTTTGATATGATGATGATGACTTTATTATTACTATGTCGGTGTTGAGAGTTTGGCATAGTGGTAGAGTGCTTGCCTAGCATCCATGAAGATCTGGGTTTGATTGCTCAGTATCACATAGATAGAAAATCTAGAGGTGGCACGGTGGCTCAAGTGGCAGAGGGCTAGACTTGAGAAAACCCGAGGGCAGTGCTCAGGCCCTAAATTCAAGCCCCAAGACTAGCAGAAAGATAAAAGAAAATAAAAATGCTTTTTACGAGCTAATTCACTCACAGTATTTGCTTCTGAAATCTTCGCTTCTGCATCTTGTGAAATACCCCTTTCCCTCAAGGTAGACAAGAAAAACAGATCCATCCCATGGTCCACTCTGAGGCCACTGGTTGGGCTAAGAGCTAGTCGTGCAGCAACACATAAGTTTTAATCTACTACTTTCCAAACTTTGTACTCAAATATGCTACCTACTTACCAACTTCGGTCAGTTATCCTTATGCTATACCTTTTGTTCATTACTACAATATTCTTACACTCCTACGTTAATCCTCTTGTACCTCCCCTGACCTCTCTCATTCTTTTTTCTATCTCTCTACCTCTGCTCGTCTTTCAACCCTTATACTGCACGGATCTACACTTGATGGCTGTTGAGCAATATTGTATATGTAGGTGATTAATTATTCTCCAGGCTCAGAGGGACTTAAGGACAATAGAGATTGGATTGAGAGGCTTATTGTTTTGGGTATAAATTGCTTATCAGTGGTTGCAGTAGACTGGTCTGTAAGTGCACAAAAAGAAAGATTGATAATACCAATCAAAACTTGTGAAAATCTAGTTTCTGCCAGCTACAGAGGTCTAGGTTGGTTATATCTGAAAAACTATAGTCGTATTTAGTAGTAATCTTGCTCCCATTTTCAAATCGGCAGAACAAGAACCTCAAGAAAAATGTCATATCAAGAAACAAATCCCCCACCCAATGTAAACAGACAATGGAACAGTCACTGGCAAACCTAGAGGAGAGTCTTCCAAGTGCTACACAAATGCAATTGATAAACATCATTAATGGAAAATGTAAAAATATCAAGAAAGGGATAATAGAGGAAGCCATAGCTGAACAAGAGGAAAGCATAAACAAGGTGATAAGTGAAAAAGAAGAAGCCATAAAGGAGGACATAATAAAGGTTTTTCAAAGAAAGATGGATGAATTCATAGAGTACACAAATAAAAACGTGACCAAACTTCAGCAAATGTCCAAAGAAAATAAAGCTACTGAGCTAACCACTCAAAAGGAAATCAAGGAGATAAAGAAATCCATACATGATCTAAAACAAGAGATGCAAGGCATCAAAAATGAGCAATTAGAAGCAAGGGAGATGAAAAATAAAGTAGATAGCTTTGATAGCAGGTTAGACAATGCAGAGGAGAGAATTCCGGGGCTGAAGATAATTTAGTTATCATAGAGAAAGAACAGAAAATGAGTCAATCCAAATCTAGGAAATATGAGAGAGTGCTTCAGGAGGTCCAAGATACAATTAGGAAGCCTAATTTAAGGCTAGTTGGTATTGAGGAGGGCATGGAGAAAGAGGTCAATGGTATTGGAAATATACTTCAGGGAATCATCTCAGAGAATTTCCCAAATATCCAGAAGGGCAGGCCCATCCAGATACGAGAAGCTTTTAGAGCCCCAAACAGACCTGACCAGAAAAGAACATCCCACCGCCCCATTGTGATGCAAAATGGATCAATAGAAACGAAAGAAAAGATGCTGAAGGCTTCCAGGTAAAAGGGATCAGTAACCAATAAAGGCAAACCAATCAGAATATCCCCAGATTTCTCAGCAGAGACCATGCAAGCACGAAGTGACTGGAAGCATATATGTCATGCCCTTAAATCAAATAACTACCAAGCAAGAATACTGTAGCCAGCTAAGCTCTCATTCATAACTGAGGGAACAATAAAAACATTCCATTCCAGGGAAAAGCTGCAACAATATGTCGAAACAAACCAACACTACAGAGAATTCTCAACGATGCTCTATACATAGAAAACCAAAATAAATGCAATATACGGAAGGAAATGGCACCTAAACAGCATACCATCTAAGGACCACAAGAACTGTCAATACACAGGCCCTACTAAAAGCTTTTAAAAATGGTAGGAACTAATAAATATCTCTTAATCCTAACTCTCAATATCAATGGACTTAACTCTCCAATTAAATGGCATAGGCTGTCTAGTTGGATCAAAAAGCAACAGCCATCGTTCTGCTGTCTTCAAGAGACACATCTTACCCCAAAACAATCATCTTTTGAAAGTGAGGTTGGAATAAAATCTATCAAGCTAACTGCCCCGATAAACAGTCTGGAGTTGCCATCCTCATATCAGATACAGTAGACTTCAAACTAAAATTAGTAAGACAAGACAAAGCAGGTTACTACATACTATTAAAGGGATCTTTCCTCCAGGAAGACATAACGATCCTCAATATGTACACACCCAATCCCGGAGCTCCAAACTTCATCAAGCAAACTTTACTTACACTAAAAAAACCATACATAGATCGAAATACAGTGATTGTTGGTGAGTTTAACACACCACTCTCACCTATGGACAGATCAACAAGGCAAAAACTCAACAGAGAAACCTTAGAACTGAACAACTATATAGACCAACTAGATCTAACAGACATCTGCAGAATATTCCACCCAGAAACAACACAATATACGTTTTTCTCAGCAGCACATGGAACATTTTCCAAAATAGAACACATCTTAGGCCATAAAACAAACCTGGACAGATTCAGAAACACTGAAATTATTCCATGCACACTCTCAGACCATAAAGGCATCAGATTGGAACTGAACACACATCTCCACCAATGAAAACCCTGTAACTCATGGAGACTGAACAACACATTGTTGAATCAAAAACAATGGGTAATCGAAGAGATCAGAACAGATATCCAACTGTTTATGAAATTTAACAATAAGGAGCACACAAATATCAACTCCTTAGGGACACAACAAAGGCAGTACTCAGAGGAAAATTTATAGTGCTGAGTGTCTACAACAGCAAGTTGGAAAAATGGCAAACCAACTAGTTAATGTCTCACCTTAACCTCCTGGAAAAAGAGCAACAAACCAACCCTAAACCCATTAGGAGAAACAAATTCTTAAAATCAAAGCAGAGTTAAATGATTTGGAATAAAAAAAACTGTAGAAAGAATCAACAAAACAAGGAGTTGATTCTTTGAAGGAACTAACTAAATTGACAAGCGCTTAGCAAATCTTACCAAAAAAAGAAGAGAGCATATCGAAATAAACAAAATCGCAGATGAAAATGGTAATATCACGACAGAAATTACCAAGATCCCGAATATCATGAGGGAATACTTCTCAAACATTTACGCCAACAAATTTGAGAATCTAGAAGAAATGGATGAATTCCTAGACAATATTAACATACCCACACTGAACCAAGAAGAGCTAACCCAACTCAACAGGCCTATTTCAAGCTCTGAAATAGAAATGGAAATTAGACAACTTCCACTTAAAAAGAGCCCAGGGCCAGATGGATTCACAGCTGAATTCTATAAGGTCTTCAAAGCAGAGCTCACACCAATACTCCTCAAGCTCTTCAACGAAATTGAAAATGAAGGTTCTTTACCAAACTCATTCTGTGAAGCCAGTATATCCCTCATCCCCAAACCAGGCAGAGATTCATCAAAGAAAGAGGACTATAGACCCATTTCTTTGATGAACATCGACGCAAAGCTTCTAAACAAAATACTGGCCAACCGTCTACAACAACTCATCAAAAAAAGTATACACTATGTTTAAACTGGATTCATCACAGGGAGGCAAAGCTGGTTCAACATACACAAATCAATTAATATAATTCGACACATCAACAGGAGCAAGGAAAAAATCACATGATTGTCTCAATAGATGCGGAAAAGGCATTTGACAAGATCCAAAACCCCTTTATGTTAAAAGATGTGGAGAAACTAGGAATCCATGGAACATTTCTCAATGTAATAAAGGCTGTGTATGAGAAACCCACTGCTAGTATTATACTTAAAGGTGAAAATCTAAAGCCATTCCCTCTAAAATCAGGAATGAGACAAGGATGACCAGTCTCTCCACTCCTTTTTAACATAGTACTAGAATTCCTAGGCAGTGCAATAAGGCAAGAAGCAAGCATAAAGGGGATCCAAGTAGGGAAAGAGGAAATAAAACTATCCCTCTTTGCAGATGACATGATTCTGTATTTAAAGAATCCTATAGACTCTACTCCCAAGCTCCTTGATCTGATTCAAAGCTTTGGAAGGGTAGCAGGCCATAAAATCAACCCTCACAAATCAACTGCCTTCCTTTACGCCAACAGTGAGAGGAACGAGGCAATAATCAGGAAAGAAACTCCTTTCACAATAGCCTCAAAGAAAATAAAGTACCTAGGAATTAGCTTAACTAAGAATGTAAAGGACCGTTTAGATGAAAACTTTAAAACCCTAAAAAAGGAAATTGAAGCAGAACTAAGAAAACGGAAAAACCTCCCATGCTCCTGGATTGGAAGAATCAACATTGTGAAAATGAAAATCTTGCCAAGGGCTATCTACAAATTCAATGCAATACCCATCAACATCCCAATGTCATTCTTTAAAGAAATAGAAGAGGCAATTCAAAATTTCATATGGAATAATAAAAGACTCCGTATAGCAAAAACACTTCTTAGCAGAAAGAACAGCGCTGGAGGAATTTCAATTCCAAACTTTAGACTCTATTACAGAGCTATAATTCTCAAAACAGCTTGGTACTGGCACAAGAACAGGCCTGAAGTCCAATGGAATAGAACTGGGGACCCAGATATTAAACCACAGACCTATGGCCACCTAATCTTTGACAAGGGAGCCAAAAAAATAGTATGGAAGAAACATAGCCTCTTCAACAAGTTGTGCTGGCAGAACTGGTTAAGCACCTACAGAAAACTAAAGTTGGATCCTTCTTTGTCACCTTGCACTAGAATTAACTTGAAATGGATAAAAGACCTGGAGGTAAAAGCTGACACACTGAAAAGTTTACAGGAAATAATAGGAGATACACTAGGCCTCCTTGGCACAGGTCGAAACTTTCTTAATAAGGACAAAGAATCACAACAAATCAGAGAAAGGCTGGATGAGTGGGACTGCATTAAACTGCAGAGATTTTGTATGGCAACGCATATAGGTAGTAAACTAATAAGGACGCCTACAGAGTGGGAGAAGATCTTCACCAACCAAACAACGGACAAAGGCCTCACATGTAAAATATATCAACAACTCAAAAAATTGAATCACTCCAAAACTAACCTCCAAAGTAACACCCATCCCATTAAAAAATGGGTCAAAGACTTAAAGAGAGTCTTCTCTGAAGAAGAAACAAAACTGGCCTATAGACACATGAAGAAATGCTCCACATCTCTGGTCATAAAAGAAATGTAAATCAAAACAACTCTAAGATTCCACCTCACACCAGTTAGAATGGCCAGGATCAGGAAAACGAATGACAACTGATGCTGGAGGGGATGTGGCCAGGAGGGATCACTACTACACTGTTGGTGCGAGTGCAAACTCGTTCAACCACTATGGAAAGCAGTGTGGCAGTGCCTCAAAAGGCTAAACATAGAACTCCCCTATGACCCAGCAATTCCACTACTTGGCATTTGCCCAACAATCCAGAAACAAGGGCATACTAAACCCACTAGCACAACAATGTTCATTGCAGCACTATTCACCATAGCAAAGATATGGAACCAACCCAGATGTCCCTCAGTTGATGAGTGGATCAACAAGTTGTGGTATTTGTACACAATGGAATTCTATGCTGCTGTCAGAAAGAATGACATCGCCCCATTTGTTAGGAAATGGAAAGACTTAGAACAAATCATATTAAGTGAAGTAAGCCAGACTCAAAGGAACTTAGGCTCAGTGGTTTCCCTCATTTGTCATAATCAGTAGAAACCTTGGGCTCTACTAGCAGAGATCTGCAATAGAGCAAAAGGCCATATATACGGCCATATAATGTGAAGCTAATTGAAAGGACCTCCAGGATATTGAAACAAAAGCCACATAATGAATGATTGTTGTCCTTAATGTACTATGTTGTCTCTCATCTCCTTTGCTGTCCCTTGGTTATCCCATATTAGTATGATATCTCACTTTGTTATCTGATATATTGAATTTATTTGTATTTGGATATTTGAAATTTGATAGGGAAGGGGGGAAAACCAAGACCGGTGGGGGGTGTGGGGTTGGAGGTAAATGGGTACCAAGACATGTGAAAGGGTATCAATGTATGTGAATTAATGCACCTTCTGTCTGGCAAATATCATGTAACCTTTTTACTAATTACCATAAAAAAATTTAAAAAAAAGAAAGTTGTAATGTGTGGGGAGGATGCTGGGGTCAAATACATTTCTTCTTAGAAATATAGCTCATCTGGTTGCCCTGGATTTTCCTGGCCTTCTTCTTAGAGAAAGGCCTGTTATACTGGATTTGTGGCTTGGCAATGATCTAGCATGTACATCTTTGAGTAAGACAGCCACAACTGCCATGCCTGAGACTCGAGTTTCGTGACCTTTGGCAACAGCACGGCAACATCTTTCTTCCTCCTGAGCCACAGGCCAAGTGAGCTGGCTTGAGTTGGTTGTTAGTTACAGTGGCTTGGTTACCAGAGTTCCATATTCTGTTCCATTGTGAGGGAGGCAGGGTCACCTTTCAGGGCCCAATGACCAAAGATCCTTGGTCACAGAAGACCTCACCAAAGACATACTGGAGGCTGAATCTCTCCTCCAATCTCACAATATACATGTGGATGTAGTAAACAGCACACCTTATTTGTCCAATCCCAATGTCTTCCACTAGGCCCAACTACCAGTCTGGTCTCAGGCTCAAGGAGCCTTTCTTAGGTAAGATCCAAACTTAAGGGTCAATATTGCCCTCATCCTTTACAAAGCATTTGCTTCACAGTGCCTTCTCTGCCTGCATTATGCCCCTTGTCGAATTTTTTTTTGTTTTTCCTAGTCTTGCAACTTGATCTCAGAGTGTGAACATTGTTCTTGGGCTTTCTTTAGGCTTTAGCTGTCCCACCGAGCCACAGCACCACTTGCAGCGTTTTCTATGTATGTGGTAATGAGGAATCAAACTTGAGTCTTTTTGCGTGGTAGCCAAGGACTCTACCACTAGGTCAAACACACAGGGCATCTTGCACATATTTTTGACCTCAATCTACTAGGATATTATTAGGTTTCTGTATCCTAATCAATTTTTTCCTGATGATTAGCTTTGCTGTCATGTGTAAAAAATGCAAGAGGGAAAAACACAGAAGAATTAGTGAAATTTAAAAAAAAGCATTACACACATAGATAAGTGTTCATTCTTTGTAGGAGAAAGGATATTTTGATATGATGATGATGACTTTATAATTACTATGTCAGGGTTGAGAGTTTGGCATAGTGGTAGAGTGCTTGCCTAGCATCCATGAAGATCTGGGTTTGATTGCTCAGTATCACATAGATAGAAAATCTAGATGTGGCACTGTGGCTCAAGTGGCAGAGGGCTAGACTTGAGAAAACCCGAGGATAGTGCTCAGGCCCTGAATTCAAGCCCCAAGACTGGCAGAAAGATAAAAGAAAATAAAAATGCTTTTTACGAGCTAATTCACTCACAGCATTTGCTTCTGAAATCTTCGCTTCTGCATCTTGTGAAATACCCCTTTCCCTCAAGGTAGACAAAAAAACAGATCCATCCCATGGTCCACTGTGAGGCCACTAGTTGGGCTAAGAGCTAGTCGTGAAGCAACACATAAGTTTTATTCTAATACTTTCGAAAATTTGTTCTCAAATATGCTACCTACTTACCAACTTCGGTCAGTTATCCTTATGCTATACCTTTTCTTCATTACTACAATATTCTTACACGCCTACGTTAATCCTTTTGTACTTCCCCTGACCTCTCTCATTCTTTTTTTCTATCTCTGGACCTCTGCTCGTCTTTCAACCCTTATACTGCACGGATCTACACTTGATGGCTGTTGAGCAATATTGTATATGTAGGTGGTTAATTATTCTCTAGGCTCAGAGGGACTTAAAGACAATAGAGAATGGATTGAGAGGCTTATTGTTTTGGGTATAAATCGCTTATCAGTGGTTGTAGTTTACTGGTCTGTAAGTGCACAAAAAGAGAGAGTGATAATACCAATCAAAACTTGTGACCATCTAGTCTCTGCCAGCTACAGAGGTCTAGGTTGGTTATATCTGAAAAACTATAATCGTATTTAGTAGTAATCTTCCTCCCATTTTCAAATGGGCAGAACAAGAAACTCAAGAAAAATGTCAACTCAAGAAACAACATCCCCCACCCAATGTAAACAGACAATGGAACAGTCACTGGCAAATCTAGAGGAGAGTCTTCCAAGTGCTACACAAATGCAATTGATAAACATCATTAATGAAAAAAGTGAAAATATAAAGAAAGAGATAATGGAGGAAGCCATAGCTGAACAAGAGGAAAGCATAAACAAGGTGATAAGTGAAAAAGAAGAAGCAATAAAGGAGGCCATAATAAAGGTTTTTCAAAGAAAGATGGATGAATTCATAGAATCCACAAATAAAATCGTGACCAAACTCCAGCAAATGTCCAAAGAAAATAAAGCTTCTGAGCTAACCACTCAAAAGGAAATCAAGGAGATAAAGAAATCCATACATGATCTAAAACAAGAGATGCAAGGCATCAAAAATGAGCAATTAGAAGCAAGGGAGAGGAAAAATGAAGTAGATAGCTTTACCAGCAAGTTAGACAATGCAGAGGAGAGAATTCCGGGGCTGAAGATAATTTAGTTATTATAGAGAAAGAACAGAAAATGAGTCAATCCAAAATAGGAAATATGAGAGAGTGTTTCAGGAGGTCCAACATACAATTTGGAAGCCTAATTTAAGGCTAGTTGGTATTGAGCAGGGCGTGGAGAAAGAGGTCAATGGTATTGGAAATATACTTCAGGGAATCATCTCAGAGAATTTCCCAAATATCCAGAAGGGCAGGCCCATCCAGATACGAGAAGCTTTTAGAGCCCCAAACAGACCTGACCAGAAAAGAACATCCCACCGCCACATTGTGATGCAAAATGGATCAATAGAAACGAAAGTAAAGATGCTAAAGGTTTCCAGGTAAAAGGGATCAGTAACCTATAAAGGCAAACCAATCAGAATAACCCCAGATTTCTCAGCAGAGACCATGCAAGCACGAAGTGACTGGAAGCATATATGTCATGCCCCTAAATCAAATAACTACCAACCAAGAATACTGTAGCCAGCTAAGCTCTCATTCATAACTGAGGGAACAATAAAAACATTCCATTCCAGGGAAAAGCTGCAACAATATGTCGAAACAAACCAACACTACAGAGAATTCTCAAAGATGCTCTATACATAGAAAACCAAAATAAATGCAATATACGGAAAGAAATGGCACCTAAACAGCATACCATCTAAGGACCACAAGAACTGTCAAGACACAGGCCCTACTAAAGCTTTTAAAAATGGTAGGAACTAATAAATATCTCTCAATCCTAACTCTCAATATCAATGGACTTAACTCTCCAATTAAACGGCATAGGCTGTCTAGTTGGATCAAAAAGCAAGAGCCATCGTTCTGCTGTCTTCAAGAGACACATCTTACCCCAAAACAATCATCTTTTGAAAGTGAGAGGTTGGAATAAAATCTATCAAGCTAACTGCCCCCATAAACAGGCTGGAGTTGCCATCCTCATATCAGATACAGTAGACTTCAAACTAAAATTAGTAAGAAAAGACAAAGAAGGTTACTACATACTACTAAAGGGATCTTTCCTCCAGGAAGACATAACGATCCTAAATATTTACACACCCAGTCCCGGAGCTCCAAACTTCATCAAGCAAACTTTACTTACACTGAAACCATACATAGATCGAAATACAGTGATTGTTGGTGAGTTTAACACACCACTCTCACCTATGGACAGATCAACAAGGCAAAAACTCAACAGAGAAACCTTAGAACTGAACAACTATATAGACCAACTAGATCTAACAGACATCTGCAGAATATTTCACCCAGTAACAACACAATGTACGTTTTTCTGAGCAGCACATGGAACATTTTCCAAAATAGAACACATCTTAGGCCATAAAACAAACCTGGACAGATTCAGAAACCCTGAAATTATTCCATGCACACTCTCAGACCATAAAGGCATCAGATTGGAACTGAACACACATCTCCACCAACGAAAACCCTGTAACTCATGGAGACTGAACAACACATTGTTGAATCAAAAACAATGGGTAATCGAAGAGATCAGAACAGATATCCAACTGTTTATGAAATTTAACAATAAGGAGCACACAAATATCAACTCCTTAGGGACACAACAAAGGCAGTACTCAGAGGAAAACTGATAGCGCTGAGTGCCTACAACAGCAAGTTGGAAAAATGACAAACAAACTAGTTAATGTCTCACCTTAACCTCTGGAAAAAGAGCAACAAACCAACCCTAAACCCATTAGGAGAAAGCAAATTCTTAAAATCAAAGTAGAATTAAATGATATGGAATAAAACAAAACTATAGAAAGAATCAAAAAACAAGGAGTTGGTTCTTTGAAAGAATTAGCAAAATTGACAAGCCCTTAGCAAATCTTACCAAAAAAAGAAGAGAGCATCTCGAAATAAACAAAATCGCAGATGACAATGGTAATATCACGAGAGAAATTACCAAGATCCAGAATATCATGAGGGAATACTTCTCAAACCTTTACGCCAACAAGTTTGAGAATCTAGAAGAAATGGATGAATTCCTAGACAATATTAACATACCCACACTGAACCAAGAAGAGCTAACCCAACTCAACAGGCCTATTTCAAGCTCTGAAATAGAAATGGAAATTAGACAACTTCCACTTAAAAACAGCCCAGGACCAGATGGATTCACAGCTGAATTCTATAAGGTCTTCAAAGCAGAGCTCACACCAATACTCCTCAAGCTCTTCAACGAAATTGAAAATGAAGGTTCTTTACCAAACTCATTCTGTGAAGCCAGTATATCCCTCTTCCCCAAACCAGACAGAGATTCATCAAAGAAAGAGAACTATAGACCCATTTCTTTGATGAACATCGATGCAAAACTTCTCAACAAAATACTGGCCAACCGTCTACAACAACTCATCAAAAAAAATTATACACTATGATCAAACTGGATTCATCACAGGGAGGCAAAGCTGGTTCAACATACACAAATCTATTAATATAATTCGACACATCAACAGGAGCAAGGACAAAAATCACATGATTGTCTCAATAGATGCGGAAAAGGCATTTGACAAGATCCAAAACCCCTTTATGTTAAAAGATGTGGAGAAACTAGGAATCCATGGAACATTTCTCAATGTAATAAGGGCTGTGTATGAGAAACCCACTGCTAGTATTATACTTAATGGTGAAAATCTAAAGCCATTACCTCTAAAATCAGGAATGAGACAAGGATGCCCAGTCTCTCCACTCCTTTTTAACATAGTACTAGAATTCTTAGGCAGTGCAATAAGGCAAGAAGCGAGCATAAAGGCGATCCAAGTAGGGAAAGAGTAAATAAAACAATCCCTCTTTGCAGATGACATGATTCTGTATTTAAAGAATCCTATAGACTCTACTCCCAAGCTCCTTGATCTGATTGAAAGCTTTGGAAGGGTAGCAGGCCATAAAATCAACCCTCACAAATCAACTGCCTTCCTTTACGCCAACAGTGAGAGGAACGAGGCAATAATCAGGAAAGAAACTCCTTTCACAATAGCCTCAAAGAAAATAAAGTACCTAGGAATTAGCTTAACTAAGAATGTAAAGGACCGTTTAGATGAAAACTTTAAAACCCTGAAAAAGGAAATTCAAGCAGAACTATGGAAATGGAAAAACCTCCCATGCTCCTGGATTGGAAGAATCAACATTGTGAAAATGACAATCTTGCCAAGGGCTATCTACAAATTCAATGCAAACCCATCAACATCCCAATGTCATTCTTTAAAGAAATAGAAGAGGCAATTCAAAATTTCATATGGAATAATAAAAGACTCCGTATAGCAAAAACACTTCTTAGCAGAAAGAACAGCGCTGGAGGAATTTCAATTCCAAACTTTAGACTCTATTACAGAGCTATAATTCTCAAAACAGCTTGCTACAGGCACAAGAACAGGCCTGAAGTCCAATGGAATAGAACTGCGGACCCAGATATTAAACCACAGACCTATGGCCACCTAAAATTTGACAAGGGAGCCTAAAAAATAGAATGGAAGAAAGATAGCCTCTTCAACATGTTGTGCTGGAAGAACTGGTTAAGCACCTGCAGAAAACTAAAGTTGGATCCTTCTTTGTCACCTTGCACTAGAATTAATTCCAAATGGATCAAAGACCTGGAGGTAAAAGCTGACACACTGAAAAGTTTACAGGAAGGAATAGGAGATACACTAGGCCTCCTTGGCACAGGTCGAAACTTTCTTAATAAGGACAAAGAATCACAACAAATCAGAGAAAGGCTGGATAAGTGGGACTGCATTAAACTGCAGAGCTTTTGTATGGCAACGGATATAGCTAGGAAACTAATCAGGACGCCTACAGAGTGGGAGAAGATCTTCACCAACCAAACAACGGACAAAGGCCTCACATGTAAAATATATCAACAACTCAAAAAATTGAATCACTCCAAAACTAACCTCCAAAGTAACACCCATCCCATTAAAAAATGGGTCAAAGACTTAAAGAGAGTCTTCTCTGAAGAAGAAACAAAACTGGCCTATAGACACATGAAGAAATGCTCCACATCTCTGGTCATAAAAGAAATGTAAATCAAAACAACTCTAAGATTCCCCCTCACTCCAGTTAGAATGGCCAGGATCAGGAAAACGAATGACAACTGATGCTGGAGGGGATGTGGCCAGGAGTGATCACTACTATGTGGGGAGCCGGAGCGGCCTCCACTAAACAACCTCTTAGTTCTCTTTATTTGGTATGTGAATGCAGAGCGTTTGCTCTTTCCTCTGAGTCTGCGTGTATGACGTCAGAGGCCTGACCAATCCCGAGTTTTAAAACGGCCCTGGCAACAGAGCGACCAATGGCAAAAAACCCCGGATTCCTTGATTGTATGTAAGCAGCTGCATTTCCCTGCCTAGAGCCTTTCGCTTCCTGCTCTCCCTTCAATCAAAAGGCTCTCCAATAAATTATGATTTGAGAAGAATCCTCAAGTGGTGGTCGTTCTTCCTCGCTGGTCGAGGAGCTCACCGCAACTGGTGCCGGAAACCCGGGACCTTGGGAAGACAGGACAACAAGCGAGGGGCCGAGGAGGATTCAGAACTCGACATACGGAGAGGAGACATCGGTAAGTATCAGCCTGATCAGCTGAGATCCCCAGGTATGCTGTTTTTTTGGGTACAATTCTGGGTGCTTGCTGTTGTCCTTCCTTTGTGGGTGCTGCTGGTGTGTTTTTATTGTATTTGTCTGCGTTGCGGCAACTCACAGATTGTTAAGAAAGCCAGTAGGACGTTGACGAAGCACCAGTCTCTCCGAGGCAGAATCAAATGGGGAGGAAAAGGGTAGGCCAAAAAGAAAAGGGAAAGAAAATAAAAAAGGAGACGTTATGTCAAAGAACAGAGGGTGGACACACCCTTTCAAGACACCCGGCAGGAGGGAGATAAGGAGGACCAAGGCATAAGAACAATGGAGCTGCCCCCAGGGCAGTCTTACCCGGATCCAGACAGGTTTCAACGTTTACAAATAAGGGAGTCTAGAGATGAGGAGCTAAACGATTCAAATGAGGAGTTAAGCAACTCAGATGAGGAAGTGACTAACAATTCAGATGAGGAACAGGACCCGAAAGAGGGAAAAGGCTTGGAGGAGGCGGCTGCTAGGTATGAGGAGGGTAGGTATGGAGTTCAACGACCTCTTCTGGCCGGAGTGTCTAAAGGAAATGAGCAAGAGAGAGCCATGCCCTCTGCGCCCCCGCCTTATCCTGTGGCGGCGGGAAAAAGTCATTTCATAAAAGGAAGCACTTGGTCCCGCCTGGCAGCTGCGTTCCCAGTTTTTGAGAACCCAGTTACCCAGGAGAGGACCTTTGAACCAGTCTCCTATAAACAGTTAAAGGATTTGATGGAGGCAGTACGTAATTATGGAGTTGCGGCCAGTTATACCACTGCCTTGCTTAGAAGACTAACTGTTAATGCTATGACACCTAATGATTGGTATGAGGTCGCGCGGACATGCCTCGATTATGGACAGTTCCTTGACTTCAGGTCTATAGTTATGGACAGAGCTCAGGCTCAATATAGAGTAAATGTGCAAGAAGGGCGGCCTGAGTGGACCGTGGACATGCTCCTAGGGCAAGGACAATGGGCTACTGATCAGACAAATCTCCCCTGGGATGTTTATAAACAAATAAATGAGGTCTTTTACAAGTCCTGGAGGGCAATCCCAAACAAAGGCCAGGTCACTGGCAGCCTCACCAAAGTTACTCAAGCTGTCACGGAGCCATTCTCCGATTTTGTGGCCCGTGTGCTCGAAACGGCGGAGCACGTTTTTGAAAATCTTGAAGCCTTTATGCCAGTTGTCCAACAAATTATTTTTGAGCAATGTACAAAGGAATGTCAGAGAGCTATTATGCCGGTCAAGGAAAAGGGCCTGGAAGTATGGATAAAAGCCTGCAGGGAAATAGGGGGGCCATTAACTAATGCAGGCCTGGCTGCAGCTGTACTGTCAGCCACCCGAGCGGCCAAGGACTCTAAAGGTAAAGGATGCTTCAAATGTGGCCAACTTGGACATTTTAAACGCCAATGTCCCAGAACTGCTCCCCAGGGTCCTCAGGGAGTTCAAAAGATGCCAGGAACATGTGCTAGGTGCAAGAAGGGAAAACATTGGGCCAATGAATGCAAGTCAGTAAAAGATATTAATGGACAGCCCATTCCTTCTCTTATTGCAGACCAGGAGCCAAAAAACGGGATAAGGGGCCCCCGTCCCCAGGGCCCACAAATTTATGGGGCACTTCAGACTCCAGCACCTGTTCCCAGCCTACAGCAGCCAGTTCGGCCAGAAGGGCAACCCCAGGCTCCGCAGGGTTGGACCTCTGTGCCTCCTCCGGATTGGTCTTAACTCCAGCCATGGGAGTACAAATATTGGATACTAATGTAACTGGACCATTAGAAAGAGGCACGGTGGGATTGGTGTTAGGGCGCTCCTCCTCCACCTTAAAAGGACTAATAATTTTCCCGGGCGTTATAGATTCTGACTGTTCAGGAGTAATCAAGGTTTTGTGCCACTCCCCTTACGGAGTAATCTCTATAGCCCCGGGAGATAGGATTGCCCAGCTTTTAATTCTACCTTCAAAACATGAAAACATTCCTTCACTACAAAAGGAAAGGGGAGCCACAGGCTTAGGCTCCACAGGGATTGATCTTGTGTGCCTGTCGATGGAATTGGACCAGAGACCCATGCTATCCCTACAAATAGAGGGAAAGTCCTTTCTTGGCCTGGTAGATACCGGAGCCGATCGGAGCATTATTCAATCAAAGGCCTGGCCCAAGCAGTGGCCATTACAAAAATCTTCTCAAACTTTACAAGGACTTGGATATGCTAATGCTCCCTGTGTCAGTGCTAAAGAGTTAGTGTGGAGAACTGAAGAAGGCCAACAGGGAACAATCCAACCGTTTGTAATCGACGTCCCTGTTAATCTTTGGGGATGGGATGTGCAACAACAATTAAAACTTAAACTGACTAATAATTATTCAGAAGTTAGTCAAAACATCATGAAACAGCAGGGATATGTTCCAACTCAAGGGCTTGGCAGATGTCTTCAGGGACGCCCAGAACCCGTTGAGCCTGCTCCAAAATTTAATAGGAAAGGATTGGGTTTTTCCTAGGGGCCACTGAAACAAAAGCTTCCATCAATAATGCGGTACCCATACCCTGGTTGACTCAGAAATCGGTGTGGGTCCCCCAGTGGCCCCTTTCACAAGAAAAATTGGAAGCTGCAAAAAATTTAGTTGAGGAACAGTTAAAATTGGGACACGTTGAGCCCTCTGTATCTCCCTGGAACACACCCATTTTTGTTATTAAAAAGGCTTCTGGCAAGTGGAGATTGTTACATGACTTAAGGGCAGTAAATGCGCAAATGCAGGTCATGGGACCAGTCCAGAGAGGACTTCCTCTACTTTCAGCGCTGCCCCGAGATTGGCCTGTGTTGACCTTAGACATTAAAGATTGCTTCTTCTCAATACCCCTTTGCCCTGAGGATAGAGAACGTTTTGCCTTTACGTTGCCCTCTGTTAATCATGAACAGCCAGATGTCCGGTATCAGTGGAAGGTCTTGCCTCAAGGCATGGCTAATAGCCCGACTATTTGTCAACTGTTTGTGGATTCGGCCCTGCTGTCAGTTAGACAGGAGTTTCCCCTGGTAAAAATCATTCATTATATGGATGATATCCTGCTAGATGCTTCCTCTCTTGAGGTACTTCATAGAGCCTATCAACAGGTGGTTTCCCTACTTGAACAGAGAGGGCTTATTATTGCCCCTGATAAAGTTCAACAATCCAAGGTGGTAAAATTCTTAGGCGCCATTGTTACTCCTGCCTTTATTCGACCTCAAAAAATTTCTATTCGAACTGCCCACCTAAAGACACTCAATGATTTTCAACAACTGTTGGGAGACATCAACTGGATCCGGGGATATTTAAACATTCCTCGAGCAGAATTACTGCCTTTATTTTCCATTTTGGAAGGTAACCCGGATGTCACATCTACACGAAAACTTACCCCACAGGCTTTTGCGGCCCTAAAAAAGATTGAAGAGGCAATAATTAAGGCTCAAGTGTGTCGTTATAATCCAGGTCAATTACTTATGTTGTGTATTTTAAAGACAAAAAATTATCCTACAGGGGTCTTATGGCAGGACGGCCCTCTGTGGTGGCTTCATGGTAATTCTCTTGGAGCAAGAACTGTTCAATATTTTCCTGAGCTTGTTGCAACTCAAGCCCTATTGGGCCTAAAGTATTGTTTGATGCATTTTGCTAAAATACCTGATAAATTAATTATTCCCTATACCAGGAATCAGGTGGAAACTTTGGCTGCCACTGTGGATATATGGGCGATTTTATTATGTGCCTTTCCCAATATTATTGATAACCATTTTCCCAAGCATCCCCTGCTTGCCTTTGTAGAGAGAAATTTGGTTTATTTTCCTATTATTACCTCTAAGAAGCCTTTGGCTACAGCCTTGACTATTTATACTGATGGGTCAAAAACTGGCCAGGGTGCCTTTGTGGTGGAAGGTCAAAATCCAGTCGTGTTATATTTTCGACCGGATGTTCCCCAGGTCACGGAGTGCCTGGTGGTTCTAGAGGTGTTTAAAAGATTTGAAGAGCCCTTTAATCTTTTTTCTGATTCACAATATGTTGTTAATGCTGTTATTTCTCTTGAAGTCGCTGCCTCAATTAGGCAGGCCAGCATGGTTTCTAACATATTATTACAGATTCAATCCCTTATTTTGGCAAGAAAGAATTCCTTTTATATAGGGCACATGAGAGCTCATACCTTGTTGCCAGGTCCCATGGCTAAGGCTAATGCCCAGGTAGATCAGGCAACTAGGGCCATGGTTTTGACAGCTATTGATTCTGTAGAATCAGCAAAAACTTTTCATCAGTTATATCATGTACCTGCTAATACTCTTAGAATAAAATTTAATATAACCAGACATGAAGCACGAAATATTGTTAAAGCCTGTCAGTCTTGTGTGATTTTTCTCCCCTCTCCTAATGTGGGGATAAACCCTAGAGGCTTAAAACCAAATGCCCTATGGCAAATGGATGTTACTCATTTAGCAGAATTTGGAAAATTAAAATATTTACATGTCTCAGTGGATACCTATTCTGGCATAGTACATGCCACACCCTTGGCAGGAGAAAAGGTTTCCCATGTAAAAGTACATTGTTTAGAAGCCTGGGCGGCCTGGGGAAAACCCCTTCACTTAAAAACTGATAATGGCCCTGCCTATACTTCTCATGGCTTCCGCGCCTTTTGTGCGCAAATGCAAGTAGCCCATACAACAGGGTTACCATACAATCCGCAAGGACAAGGAATTGTGGAAAGAACCAACAAAAAACTAAAAGAAATACTTCAAAAACAAAAGGGGGGAATTGCGGAAGGAGCATCTCCCAGGGAAAGACTTTCCCTTGCACTTTTTACTTTAAATTTTTTAATTTTAAATAGTGATGATAAGTCAGCAGCAGATAGACATGCTGCCCAAAACCCAAAAATTATAACTGAGATGGTTAAAGAGAAGGATGTTATTACAAATAATTGGTGCGGACCGGATCCCGTAGTAAGGAGATCCAGGGGAGCTGTTTGTGTTTTTCCATAGGAGCAGGAAACACCGCTTTGGGTCCCATTGCGATTGACGCGAAAGGTGGAAGGAGAACCCGAGAAAGGCACTGACGATGAAGATTATTCTCATGTTGGTGGCAACACTAGCAGATCCAGTGATGGCCCAGGAGAGGATTTTGTGGGCGCGGATGAAGACCTTTCCATTACCAATGCCCGTGACTAATGCTTCTAGGACAATGGACTGATCAGTTTGAAAATCTAACCACTCAATTAAGATCAGAAATTATGTTAGTTAATAGGACCAGGATCACAATAACAGCAGGACAAGTTTTGGATTGGGTAAAATATTCCCTGTCGTTTGTTAAGGAGTGGGCTGGGCTGGGAGTGTTTGTTGCAGCCTGTTGTGGGTTCTGTATTTTTTGCCTCTGGTTGCTCTGTCGCATGAGATCTCGCAATAGAAGGGATAGAGTACTAATTGCTCATGCACTCACTGCCTTGGAGCAAGGACACTCTCCCCAAAATTTGGCTTGCAGCTTTAAAAACCAACTAAAAGTGCCCTGTACTGCCTTTGCACCCTCGAGACCTTAGTCTATTCACGAGGAATAGGAGTACAGGCAGCCAAGCGTTGTGAAATGTTGGACAAAGTACCACTCCTGACCCTAACAGGTTAGGGAGAGCATGTGCGTCAGCATATGGGTCTGCGCCCGTAGCCCATCTCCACAAAGGGGATAGAGGGCCTGAAGGGGAGGGATACAGAGTTGATCGCCTGGGTCACTCCTCTAGAATGGGACCTCAAGTTTTACTTTGGAGGACAGCACCTCTACTCTCTTCACAACAGGTATGTTGACTTGCTGCAACAAAACAAGAAAGGGGGAGATGTGGGGAGCCGGAGCGGCCGCCACTAAACAACCTCTTAGTTCTCCTTATTTGGTATGTGAATGCAGAGCGTTTGCTCTTTCCTCTGAGTCTGCGTGTATGACGTCAGAGGCCCTCGCAACAGAGCGACCAATGGCAAAAAACCCCGGGTTCCTTGATTGTATGTAAGCAGCTCCATTTCCCTGCCAGAGCCTTTCGCTTCCTGCTCTCCCTTCAATCAAAAGGCTCTCCAATAAAGTATGATTTGAAAAGAATCCTCGAGTGGTGGTCGTTCTTCCTCACTGGTCGAGGAGCTCACCGCACTACTACACTGTTGGTGGGAGTGCAAACTCGTCCAACCACTATGGAAAGCAGTGTGGCAGTGCCTCAAAAGGCTAAACATAGAACTCCCCTACGACCCAGCAATTCCACTACTTGACATTTACCCAACAATCCAGAAACATGACCATACTAAACCCACTAGCACAACAATGTTCATTGCAGCACTATTCACCATAGCAAAGATATGGAACCAACCCAGATGTCCCTCAGTTGATGAGTGGATCAACAAGTTGTGGTATTTGTACACTATGGAATTCTATGCTGCTGTCAGAAAGAATGACATCGCCCCATTTGTTAGGAAATGGAAAGACTTAGAACAAATCATATTAAGTGAAGTAAGCCAGACTCAAAGGAACTTAGGCTCAGTGGTTTCCCTCATTTGTCATAATCAGTAGAAACATTGGGCTCTACTAGCAGAGATTTGCAATAGAGCGAAAGGCCATATATAAGGCCATATAATGTGAAGCTAATTGAAAGGACCTCCAGGATATTGAAACAAAAGCCACATAATGAATGATTGTTGTCCTTAATGTACTATGTTGTCTCTCATCTCCTTTGCTGTCCCTTGGTTATCCCATATTAGTATGGTATCTCACTTTGTTATCTGATGTATTGAATTTATTTGTATTTGGATATTTGAAATTTAATAGGGAAGGAGGGAAAACCAAGACGGGTGGGGGGTGTGGGGTTGGAGGTAAATGGGTACCAAGACATGTGAAAGGGTATCAATGTATGTGAATTAATGCACCTTCTGTCTGGCAAATATCATGTAACCTTTTTACTAATTACAATAAAAAAATTTAAAAAAAAAAGAAAGTTGTAGTGTGTGGGGAGGATGATGGGGTCAAATACATTTCTTCTTAGAAATATACCTCATCTGGTTACCCTGGATTTTCCTGGCCTTCTTCTTAGATAAAGGCCTGTTATACTGGATTTGTGGCTTGGCAATGATCTAGCATGTACATCTTTGAGTAAGACAGCCACAACTGCCATGCCTGAGACTCGAGTTTCGTGACCTTTGGCAACAGCACGGCAACATCTTTCTTCCTCCTGAACCACAGGCCAAGTGAGCTGGCTTGAGTTGGTTGTTAGTTACAGTGGCTTGGTTACCAGAGTTCCATATTCTGTTCCATTGTGAGGGAGGCAGGGTCACCTTTGTGGGCCCAATGACCAAAGATCCTTGCTCACACAAGACCTCACCAAAGACATACTGGAGGCTGAATCTCTCCTCCAATCTCACAATATACATGTGGATGTAGTAAACAGCACACCTTATTTGTCCAATCCCAATGTCTTCCACTAGGCCCAACTACCAGTCTGGTCTCAGGCTCAAGGAGCCTTTCTTAGGTAAGATCCAAACTTAAGGGTCAATATTGCCCTCATCCTTTACAAAACATTTGCTTCACAGTGCCTTCTCTGCCTGCATTATGCCCCTTGTCGAATTTTGTTTTGTTTTTCCTAGTCTTGCGACTTGACCTCAGAGTATGAACATTGTTCTTGGGCTTTATTTAGGCTTTAGCTGTCCCACCGAGCCACAGCACCACTTTCTAATAAAGAAACTTTACACCATTAAAAGAAATAAAAATATTTGAATTTAATTGACGATTTTTCAGAAAACACCACAGATTTATGAACAGAAATTCTGGATGAAAAATAATATTGAAGAACATCACCTTCAGTGGCTGGGAAAGTTATTGAGTTACTCTTTAGACTGTGAAAGATAGAATCAAGGGATAGATTACTTTCCTTCCTTCCTTCTTCAATCTCTCTCTCTCTCTCTCTCTCTCTCTCTCTCACTCTCTCTCTTTGTCTCTCTCTCTCCTTTTTCCTTCCTTCCTTCCTTCCTTCCTTCCTTCCTTCCTTCCTTCCTTCCTTCCTTCCTTCCTTCCTTCCTTCCTTCCTTCCTTGCTTTCTTCCCTCTCTCCCTCCCTCCCTCCTTTCTTTCTTTTTTCTTTCTTTCTTTCTTTGTTTCTTTCTTTCTTCCTTTCTTTCTTTCTTCCATTCTTCCTTCCTTTTTCTTCCTTTCTTTTCTTTCTTGGTCCTGGAACTTGAACTTATGGCCTGAATGCTGAGCTTCTTTTGCTTGAAAGTAGCACTGTACAGATGGACCCACAACACCAATTCTGGCTTTTTCTGATTAGTTTTTTATTCTGTGTTTCCTTCACAGGCTGAATTTGAAGCTTGATTTTCACATCTTAGCTTCCCGAGTATCTTAGAGGACAAGTGAGATCCACTGATACCAGGGAATTTAATTTCTTATACCTTTATCAACTGTTATGGATTTCTGAGAAATTTTTGTTTCTAATCTGATCATGCAGAAAAAGTTTATTTGGGAGCTAGCTCTTAGCCCAACCAGTGGCCTCAGAGTGGACCATGGGATGGATCTATTTTTCTTGTCTACGTTGAGAGAAAGGGGTATTTCACAAGATGCAGAAGCGAAGATTTCAGAAGCAAATGCTGTGAGTGAATTAGCTCGTAAAAAGCATTTTTATTTTCTTTTATCTTTCTGCCAGTCTTGGGGCTTGAATTCAGGGCCTGAGCACTGTCCTCGGGTTTTCTCAAGTCTAGCCCTCTGCCAATTGAGCCACAGTGTCACATCTAGATTTTCTATCTATGTGATACTGAGCGATCAAACCCAGATCTTCATGGATGCTAGGCAAGCACTCAACCACTATGCCAAACTCTCAACCCTGACATAGTAATTATAAAGTCTTCAGCATCATATCAAAATATCCTTTCTCCTACAAAGAATGAATACTTATGTATGTGTGTAATGCTTTTTTTTTAATTTCACTAATTCTTCTGTTTTTCCCTCTTGCATTTTTTACACATGACACTAAAGCTAATCATCAGGAAAAAATTGATTAGGATACAGAAACCTAATAATATCCTAGTAGATTGAGGTCAAAAATATGTGCAAGATGCCCTGTGTGTTTGACCTAGTAGTAGAGTCCTTGGCTACCACGCAAAAAGACTCTGGTTTGATTCCTCATTACCACATACATAGAAAACGCTGCAAGTGGTGCTTTGGCTCGGTAAGACAGATAAAGCCTAAAGAAAGCCCAAGAACAATGTTCACACTCTGAGGTCAAGTCCCAAGACTAGGAAAAACGAAAGAAAATTCGACAAGCTGCAAAATGCAGGCAGAGAAGGCACTGTGAAGCAAATGTTTTGTTAAAGATGAGGGCAATATTGACCCTTAAGTTTGGATCTTACCTAAGAAAGGCTCCTTGAGCCTGAGACCAGACTGGTAGTTGGGCCTAGTGGAAGATATTTTGATTGGACAAATAAGGTGTGCTGTTTACTACATCCACATGTATATTGTGAGATTGGAGGAGAGATTCAGCCTCCAGTATGTCTTTGGTGAGGTCTTCTGTGACCAAGGATCTTTGGTCATTGGGCCCTGAAAGGTGACCCTGCCTCCCTCACAATGGAACAGAATATGGAACTCTGGTAACCAAGCCACTGTAACTAACAACCAACTCAAGCCAGCTCACTTGGCCTGTGGCTCAGGAGGAAGAAATATGTTGCCGTGCTGTTGCCAAAGGTCACGAAACTCGAGTCTCAGGCATGGCAGTTGTGGCTGTCTTACTCAAAGATGTACATGCTAGATCATTGCCAAGCCACAAATCCAGTATAACAGGCCTTTCTCTAAGAAGAAGGCCAGGAAAATCCAGGGTAACCAGATGAGGTATATTTCTAAGAAGAAATGTATTTGACCCCATCATCCTCCCCACACACTACAACTTTATTTTTTTTTAATTTTTTTTATTGTAATTAGTAAAAGGGTTACATATTTGCCAGATAGAAGTTGCATTAATTCACATACATTGATACCCTTTCACATGTCTTGGTACCCATTTCCCTCCAACCCCACACCCCCCACCCATCTTGGTTTTCCCCCCTTCTCTATCAAATTTCAAATATCCAAATACAAATAAATTCAATATATCAGATAACAAAGTGAGATACTATACCAATATGGGATAACCAAGGGACAGCAAAGGAGATGAGAGTCAACATAGTACATTAAGGACAACTGTCAATGTTTTCCCTCTTTGTAATAGTTAGTAGGGATCTAGGACTCTCCTAGAAGAAGATTACAATATTGCAAAACCTAGTTATAGTAACTAGGATGAGGCTTAGTGAAAGGATTTCCAGAATGTGGAAGCAAGTGTTTCATCTTGTGTGATCTTTGTTCTTAAAGTACTGTGTTGATAGCTAAAGCTATCATGAGCTTTAATTAGACAAAAGGCAAGGTTGTATCACTACACTTGTTTTCAGTTATTGAGTTTTAACGACACAAACACACACATATGAATATTACCATGCATGTATGCATGTGTTTATGCCTTTACACTTATACATACAGTCATGTGTGTGTGTGTGTGTGCGTGTGTATGTGTGTTGTCACACACTAATGCATTAAAAAGTGAAACTTAAAAAGAAGACTTGTGCCAAGTGGTAGAGTGCTTTCCTAACATGCACAAAGCCCTGGGTTTGAGTCCTGGGTACCCACATACACAGACGAAGCCAAAAGTGATTCTGTGGTTCAAGTGGTAGAGCACTAGCCCTCAGAAAGTCCAAGGACAGTGCCCAGGCCCCTTAGTTCAATCCGCAGGCCGGGCAAAAAAACATAAGTCTCAAAAATAGTTAGAAACAGTTGCAGGCATCTGATTCCTTGAAGATGCCCTTCTTATTAAGCATTGCCCTGTGAATACAAGTTATCTGTATTTTGAGAAATGAATCAACACTTCCCTTCACTCTTTAAATTTGAAACTAGTAGGAAAAAAAGAGAAAATATTTCAAGATAAAAGCATAAGTAAGTTTCTTTTTTTTCATTTTTTAATTGTAATTAGTAAAAGGGTTACATGATATTTTCCAGATAGAAGGTGCATTAATTCACATACATTGATACCATTTCACATTTCTTGGTACCCATTTCCCTACCCCCCCAAGCCCCCCACCCCTCTTGGTTTTCCCCCTTCCCTATCAGATTTCAAATATCCAAATACAAATAAATTCAATATATCAGATAACAAAGTGAGATACTATACCAATATGAGATAACCAAGGGACAGCAAAGGAGATGAGAGACAATATAGTACATTAAGGACAACAATCATTCATTATATGAGTTTTGTTTCAATATCCTGGAGGAAAGTAAGTTTCTTAATAGGATGCAAATGACTCAGCAAAAATTGCCATCTGAATTTGAGTGATTTTGGTGCAGTAGGACTTTGGAGGTTAGGATAAAGAGCATTAATGTGAATACTCAGAGTTCCCTCAGCCATTGATCATCTTCAGAACAAACTTTTAATGCAAATAAAATGGTACATTACATATGCTCTTTTCTTCATAATTAAATGAATCACTTTTACTATGATCTGTTTCCAAATTACAGAGAGGGGAAATACAGCAATTTTCACATCTCCATCCATGTCTGCCATGTGCTTTATTGTGGAAAAGCAGATATTGCAACTCAACAACCTGATAAGGAGAAGAAACTAAAGAAGAATAAACAGAAATGTTGAAAGGAGTTATCACTGAAGCCACTGCCAAGCTGAAATTTTATGTTTGTAGGTCATTCTCTCCTCATGACCAAAAATAGTGAAACCCTAGGGATAAAGTTACTTTTGATAGATATAGTCGCACAGTGTGTCAAGAAAGTATTTTCATGAATACCTTACTAGATGATGCAACTGAATTGATAAGTGGACAGAACTGGACAAAATAATGGTATTGATGTTGGGTCATGTATGGGGTCATAATGTGTGTCTCATTGCAGTGCCATATTCAAATAGTAAAGGTGAAGGAACTTGTTTTCCTTTTCTATTTGTGTGTGTGTGTGTGTGTGTGTGTGTGTTTGTGCTCCCACAAACATATGCTTGTGCATGCACACACAGGTGAAGATGCATGTGAGTATAAGTACCATTGGAGGATCTTAATTTCAGATCCTGTCAGATGTCTCTTAGGTGTTTGCCTCCAGGATAATGCTCTACTACTTGAACCACTATTCCACCTTAAGCTTTTTTGTAGTTAACTCTAGACTAACATGTTATGAATTTTCCTACATTATATGACTTTGAACTGCCATTCTCAGATCTCTAACCCCTTACCAATACGTGGAGTCATTGACAGACTACTGTTCAATTTTTGTTTCAAGAAGACACCCCTGAAACTTGATTGTACTTGTTTTGAGATGATCCAGATTTCTAATAAAGAAACTTTACACCATTAAAAGGAATAAAAATATTTGAATTTAATTGAAGATTTTTCAGAAAACCCCACAGATTTATGAACAGAAATTCTGGATGAAAAATAATATTGAAGAACATCACCTTCAGTGGCTGGGAAAGTTATTGAGTTACTCTTTAGATTGTGAAAGATAGAATCAAGGGATAGATTACTTTCCTTCCTTTTCAATCCCTCCATCTCTCTCTCTCTCTCTCTCTCTCTCTCTCTCTCTCTGTTTGTCTGTCTCTCTCCTTTTTTCTTCCTCCTTCCTTTCTTCCTTCCTTCCTTCCTTCGTTCCTTCCTTCCTTCCTTCCTTCCCTCCCTCCCTTCCTCCTTTCTTTCTTTTTTCTTTCTTTCTTTCTTTTTTTCTTTCTTCCATTCTTCCTTCCTTTTTCTTTCTTTCTTTTCCTTTTTGGTCCTGGAACTTGAACTTATGGCCTGAATGCTGAACTTCTTTTGCTTGAAATTAGCACTGTACAGATGGAACCACAACACCAATTCTGGCTTTTTCTGATTAGTGTTTTATTCTATGTTTCCTTCACAGGCTGAATTTGGAGCTTGATTTTCACATCTTAGCTTCCCGAGTATCTTAGAGTACAGGTGAGATCCACTGATACCAGGGAATTTAATTTCTTATACCTTTATCAGCTCTTATGGATTTCTGAGAAATTTTTGTTTCTAATCTGATCATGCAGAAAAAGTTTATTTGGGAGCTCAATGGATGTAAACTCTTGCACATGTGGATATATTCCTTTTTCTGTATTGCAACATTGAAAAAATATAGTAATGGCTTTATGTAAGATAATTTATAAATACGGAATTTATTTGTGGTCCTTTTGATTATCTTTTAAACTTTATTGATATTATACAAATATATATGTGTGCCTCTTGTTCCTAAGGGTCTTTTTCCTTATTATAGTTTCTCTGAGTAACTTAATCACAATAGTGACAGTACTAGAAAGTGCTTTCAGTAAGTCTTAGGTGTTAGAATTGTCAGAAATTGTTAATTTCCATAAATAATCTTTATCATTACTCACTTATTAATATTTGCATTTTATTTTCATACCTCATGTCTTCATTGTCATTAAAAGCAGACATTTGAATGGTAAAATGACATATGTTCTGATTTCAGGATCCCTTTTTTCAATGTAGGAATCTTTGGTTTTAGAACATTTTGAGGATGTCAGACATTTTTGAAATCTGTTTGTTTTACAGCAGAATGTAGATAAAATTCCAAAGTTTCATTATGGGTTCTTTATCTCTTCCCCCAGTGTCAGAAGTAGTGGGGGAATTGTCACTGTCACTGTGATAACATTCTACAAGTTCTTTGTTCTTATTCCCTTATTACAAATCTATTTTATTAAAAATCAGAGATCTTTGGGTCTGTATCAGACCAATATTTAAGATTCATATGCCGTAAGTTTGAAATCCCATGTAAACTATGTATCAAAACTTAGGCCATAACTTCAAGAATTCTTTCTCTAGTTTTCAACTAGCTGTAAAAGTCTTAGGTTTCTTTTTCAAAGGAATTTCTACATCTGAATTAAATATTCTCAAAAAATCTTTACTACAATTTTACTGTTATTGCAATGTGGAGAGTGAATACAATGTATTTTCAAGGCTCTGCTTCATAGGTTATTATAACGTATTTCCTCCCAAAGTTTTACACAAACATTTCATGTCTCTCATCTAAGAAAAAAAAGTAACAGTTTTACTTTTACAGGACTAGGTGATAACTTTGGTTTAAGGAAAGAAAATACATATCACCTCCTTCCTTTCACCTTCCCTTCCTTTTATGTGGAAGTACTGATTCAGAATAGGTTAGAAGACATTTTTCAGTAGACATTAAATGCAGGTTCATTATGAACAACTAAAAGAAAGTGTGTCATGGTACTTCAAAAGAAGGATGCCAGAATGTAGTATTTACTTCCAGATTATCTGTATGATGTGTAACTTACTAATTTTGCCAGACCTGTGCCATGAAGTTGAGGTCTGAGCACTGTCCTTGGCCTTTCTCAAGGCTGGAGCTGAACCACTGGAGCCATTGCACCATTTCCAGCATTTTTTCTATATATATTGTACCAAGGAATTGAACCTGGGTCTTTGTGTATGCTATGCAAGCACTCTTACCACTAGTCCAATATCCCTGCCCATGTAACTTACTTTTGTTAGGACATGTTTTACTTTATTTCACTCTTCCTTAAGTAGCTGTAGTGGAAGTAATTAATTTCTCAGGGCCTGTGACTCTCCTTGGGCTTTCTCAAAGATAGAGCTC
Source organism: Megascapheus bottae (assembly GCF_031878675.1). Taxonomy (NCBI): domain Eukaryota; kingdom Metazoa; phylum Chordata; class Mammalia; order Rodentia; family Geomyidae; genus Megascapheus; species Megascapheus bottae. The sequence continues at coordinate 2,765,568 of NW_028327313.1, read as the reverse complement.
TACCACTTCAGCCACAGCATCACTTTTGGCATTTGTGTATGTAGTACTGAGGAAGCAAACCTGGATCTTGGTGCATGCTAGGCAGGGACTCTACTACTAGGCCAAACTCCCAGCCCCAGAATTTCACTTAGCATTTGTGCCTCAAATAAAGATAAGTTGATCATCCTATGGAGCTTTGAGGGTACACAGAACACCCAAATCTCTGCACTTATCAGTGAATGTTCACTTCATCTCTGTAAAATACCATGGGGGGAGAGGGAGAGAAAGAGAGACACAGAGAAAGAGAGAGAGAGACAGAGACAGAGAGAGAGACGGAGAGAGAGAGAGACAGAGAGAGAGAGAAAGAGAGAGAGGAGAAAGAAAGGATATAAAAGGAAAAAGAGAGGCAATGAAATCAGAGAGGATGCAGGACAATGATCCAACTAAATTAAAATGGGGAATATGGAAATAGGCAGACATATGAATGGAAATATACATGTATTAAGCACAATATGCTCTAATGAGTTTATGAAAACATCAAACATTTTTAAGAGTAAAATATTAATGAGTTGTGATTAAGAACAGTAATGATGAACAGGCAGTAAAATAATGTACTTTAAAGCATAAAAATGGGCTGGGAGTGTGGCCTAGTGTTAAGGTGTGCTTGCCTAGCATACACAAAGCCCTGGGTTTGATTCCATGATATCACATACACAGAAAAAGTTGGCAGTGGAGCTGTGGCTTCAGTGGTAGAATGCTAGCCTTGAAAATGTCCAAGGACAGTGGTCAGACCCTGATTTCACACCCCAGGCCTGGCAAACAACAACAACAACAACAACAACAACGAAATATATCCATAAACAGAGCCACAGGGGAGCCAAGATCTGGTGATCATGGCTTAAAGGAAAGAAAGTCAAATAATATTATATACAGGTAACAACCCCAAAGCTAAAAGTGGAGCAGTCACTCAAGTAGTAAACTACTATCACTGATTCAAAAATCAAAACCACATAAACAATAAACAATACTGCCCCTACTGCTTAGGCTCAGTAACCAGGCTTTAAGTTCAAGATCCAGAACGGGCAGCATAAAGAAAATTTTAGGCCAATGGCTAAGAAAACACATTTAGAAAACTAGGAACAATAAAAATATACTAATGGAGATTACTGATAAGTACAGAATAAATAGAAAGTTCCAGAAATATGTACAATGAAATTTTAACGTATGAGCTCTGACTACAATTTGTGACTATACTATTACAAGAGCAATGAATAAGTCATTTACTCACTGATTTGATTCCAACAGTATAAACTAATATCTGATGGACAAAATGAAATGGAGAATTTAGTCTCAACCTTCTACATATTTGACCAGATATGTAAGTTCAATCTTATTTTTGTGGGTCATGGGGCTTGAACTCAGCCTGGATGCTGTCCTTGAGCTCTGCAGCTTAAGGCTACTGTACTATCCCTGGGCCTGGGCATTCTCCCTAAGCTCTTCAGCTCAAGGCTAACACCCTACCCTTAAGCCAAGTCCCACTTCCTTTTTTTCTAGAGGCTAATTGGAGCTAAGTGTGCCAGGTCCTTTTGTGCTGTGGCTGGCTTTGAACCTTGATCCTCAGATCTCAGCCTCCAGAGTAGCTATGATTACAGGTGTGAGTCATTATACCCTGCGATATGATCCCAGTGTTAATACAGTTTATCATATAAGTTCAATCTTAAGATGGTTTATTTCTCCCACTGCGTCTTTTGTCCTGGAATCCATGAAGGAAATTTTTATCTGGCCGTAACAAGAGAATATAGCACTTGGGGCAAAAATTCAGCCTAGGAACCCTGCACTGGAAGCCAAGATGTAGAACACCTCTGTAGCCACCATGACTTTCCCCTTGGCACTGTGGTAGACAGGTAAGAAAGTGATCCAGACACTGCAGAACACCAGCATGCTGAAGATTAGGAACTTGGCTTCATTGAAGGTGTCGGGAAGGTTCCTGGCCAGGAAAGCCACAATAAAGCTGGCCAAGGCAAGGAAAACAAGATATCCAAGACACAGTAGAAAGCAGTGAGGGAACCCTTGTTACACAGGATGATAATGTGGCCACGTTCAGAGTTTACATCTGTGTCAATGAAGGGAGGAGAAATCCCCAGTCAGAATACCCAGAACATCAGTTGGATCAAAGTACAGATGGGAATGGTGAAGTTAGGAGCCCCAGATACAAGCAGCCACTTCATCATTTTCCCTGGGAAAGTGACTTTGAAGGCCAGAACCACAGTAACAGTTTTGGCCAAGACAGCAAAAATGGCTACAGTGAATGCAACTCCAAATGTGGTTTGCACTAGAATGCAGGTGACTGTGTTGGGACGACCAATAAAGAGCAAGGAACAGACAAAACAGAAGAAGTGTGCGATGAGCAGGATATAGCTGAGAGCCTTGTTATTAGCCTTGACAATGGAGGTGTTCTGATGATTTACAAATACTCCGAGAACGACAGATGTGAGTGTACATAAACAAAGAGCCAAGCAATCCAAATCCATCCCCAAAGGCTCTCCATGAGCCAGGAAACTTGCCATCCGTTGGAGGCACTGGTTTCTCTCTGTGTTGGAGTACTGATGATCTGAGCACTGTATGTGCTTCTCCATATCTGTTGAGTAAGTCAAATAACCATTAATCCCTTTTCAGTACTTAAAAGAAAATTACAAAATCTCCACATAGAGGTAGTTCTAACAAGTCAATATTGTTTAGTATAAAAGTAAACATTACACAGTATTACCACACATGTTCAGTATTATTTTATGGCTTCATTATATTCAGGCAGAGCTTCCTATATGCTCTATTTTTACTCACAATGACTACCACACATATTATTTATTGCCATTTCCAATATCCCAACACAATATTCGTATACATCTTCGTGCTGCCACAGTCATTCTCAGCCTCGTGTGCATTACTCAAACCCCTCATCCAAAAGTTTTCATGTTAAGGCTTATACTTCCCAGGACAATATAAAATAGAGCCCGTAGCCATTCCTTGCATGTGTTATGGATGTACAAAACCTAACTCACAGGAGTTGCTATGTTGAAAGGATATTCTGGGCAATAGGAAATGAACATATGCAATGTCTCTGTTTTCTTAGTATTCTAAAGTATTCTTTGATAAAAATGGAGAGTTTATGATTTAAAACTCTTGTATTTAAATTAATACATGTTAAAATACGTTAGTAATTGTTGGAATAAACATGTATACAACAGAGTCAAAACATTCATTTGACATGTAATTCTTCTCTTGTGATTGTTATGTTAGGAACTGTATCATCTATGATAAAAAATTAGTAAGTGAAGGAAGAAGATTTTGCTGTTGCAATATTAATACAGGTCTTTTTCATTTTATGGAATTGAGGCTACTTGAAGAAAGTATGTGTTTCTCCCTAACTCATGAACTTACCTGTCCCATTAGCCATCTCTTTTTCTGTGCAGGGAGTGCAATCAAAGTACCAAGCATTCTTTCCTTCCTGAGGGGAATTCCTGAATCCAGGACCACAACTCTCACTGCAGAAAGATTGAGGAGGCTTGGGAAAATTATATATGTGTCAGTAACTGTTCAGAATTTTAACTGACGCACCGAAAATTCCACCATTTAAAACAACAGGATTTCTACCCATATGTTATGTACACAAAACCTGTCATTTAATTAAATGCTGCTATAAATTCCATATCATTCCATGAAGGCTTCATTTCAATAACCTTGGTCTCTCTCCAGCCTGTTGAGAAGTATAAGACCCTTAAAATTTAGAAATGGTGAAAAATAAGTTATAGTGGCTATCCCTATTTAGTTTCCTTGAATTCCTGGCATTAGTTTTATCTTCTACTCATTTGTGATTGATGACAAGTAAGTAGGAAAAATCTTCTCGTAAGCTATGAAAGTATGCTGAAATGTAGTGGACATGTTCCACATTTTTACTGTTAGTCCATTCCCAGTCCCATCCTATCTTCTTATTTACTCAGTAGCCATTTGGTAAGAATCTTCTTTTTCCTCATGCTCTTTCACTGGTTCCTCTCACGATAGATGTCTAAGTAGCCGGAAACTAACCATTCAATGGAACTTCTAAAACATGATGCAAATAGTACAAGAGCAAGGACTCAATATTTGCATACCCAATGCTATGGACATAGTACTGGAAATATAAACAAAAATATAGAGACATAAAAATTTATAACTCTACAGACATATGTTTTTTTGCATTTTTTATTGTATTTAGTAAAAGGGTTACATGATATTTGCCAGGTAGAAGGTGCATTAATTCACATACATTGATACCCTTTCACATGTTTTGGTACACATTTCCCTCCCCCCCACCCTCCACCGTCTTGGTTTTCCCCCCTTCCCTATCAAATTTCAAATAACCAAATACAAATAAATTCAATACATCAGATAACAAAGTGAGATACTATTACAATATGAGATAACCAAGGGACAGCAAAGGAGATGAGAGACAACATAGTACATTAGGGACAACAATCACTTGTTACATGGCTTTTGTTTCGATATCCTGGACGTCCTTTCAATTAGATTCATATTATATGGCCTTATGTATCAAGATTTTGCTCTATTGCAGATCTCTGCTAGTAGAGCCCAAGGTTTCTACTGATTATAACAAATGAGGGAAACCATTGAGCCTAAGTTCCTTTGAGTCTGGCTTACTTCACTTAATATGATTTTTTCTAAGTCTTTCCATTTCCTATCAAATGGGGCGATGTCATTCTTTCTGACAGCAGCATAGAATTCGATTGTGTACAAATACCACAACCTGTTGATCCACTCATCAACTGAGGGATATCTAGGTTGGTTCCATATCTTTGCTATGGTGCATAGTGCTGCAATGAACATTGTTGTGCTGGTGGATTTAGTATGTCCTTGTTTCTGCATGGTTGGGTAAATGCCAAGTAGTGGAATTGCTGGGTCATAGGGGAGTTCTATGTTTAGCGTTTTGAGGCACTGCCACACTGCTTTCCATAGTGGTTGAACGAGTCTGCACTCCCACCAAAAGTGTAGTAGTGATCCCTCCTGGCCACATCCCCTCCAGCATCTGTTATTATTCGTTTTCCTGATCCTGGCCATTCTGAGTCTTTTTGCGTGGTAGCCAAGGACTCTACCACTAGGTCAAACACACAGGGCATCTTGCACATATTTTTGACGTCAATCTACTAGGATATTATTAGATTACTTTATCCTAATCAATTTTTTCCTGATGATTAGCTTTGCTGTCATGTGTAAAAAATGCAAGAGGGAAAAAAACAGAAGAATTAGCGAAATTTAAAAAAAAGCATTACACACATAGATAAGTGTTCATTCTTTGTAGGAGAAAGTATATTTTGATATGATGATGATGATGACTTTATAATTACTATGTCAGGGTTGAGAGTTTGGCATAGTGGTAGAGTGCTTGCCTAGCATCCATGAAGATCTGGGTTTGATTGCTCAGTATCACATAGATAGAAAATCTAGATGTGGCACTGTGGCTCAAGTGGCAGAGGGCTAGACTTGAGAAAACCCGAGGACAGTGCTCAGGCCCTGAATTCAAGCCCCAAGACTGGCAGAAAGATAAAAGAAAATAAAAATGCTTTTTACGAGCTAATTCACTCACAGCATTTGCTTCTGAAATCTTCGCTTCTGCATCTTGTGAAATACCCCTTTCCCTCAAGGTAGACAAGAAAAACAGATCCATCCCATGGTCCACTCTGAGGCCACTGGTTGGGCTAAGAGCTAGTCGTGCAGCAACACATAAGTTTTATTCTAATACTTCCCAAACTTTGTACTCAAATATGCTACCTACTTACCAACTTCGGTCAGTTATCCTTATGCTATACCATTTCTTCATTACTACAATATTCTTACACTCCTACGTTAATCCTCTTGTACCTCCCCTGACCTCTCTCATTCTTTTTTTCTATCTCTGGTCCTCTGCTCGTCTTTCAACCCTTATACTGCACGGATCTACACTTGATGGCTGTTGAGCAATATTGTATATGTAGGTGGTTAATTATTCTCTAGGCTCAGAGGGACTTAAAGACAATAGAGAATGGATTGAGAGGCTTATTGTTTTGGGTATAAATCGCTTATCAGTGGTTGTAGTAGACTGGTCTGTAAGTGCACAAAAAGAAAGAGTGATAATACCAATCAAAACTTGTGAACATCTAGTGTCTGCCAGCTAGAGAGGTCTAGGTTGGTTATATCTGAAAAACTATAATCGTATTTAGTAGTAATCTTGCTCCCATATTCAAACGGGCAGAACAAGAAACTCAAGAAAAATGTCAAATCTAGAAACAACATCCCCCACCCAATGTAAACAGACAATGGAACAGTCACTGGCAAACTAGAGGAGTCTTCCAAGTGCTACACATATGCAATTGATAAACATCATTAATGGAAAATGTGAAAATATAAAGAAAGAGATAATGGAGGAAGCCATAGCTGAACAAGAGGAAAGCAAAAACAAGGTGATAAGTGAAAGAGAAAACCATAAAGGAGGCTATAATAAAGGTTTTTCAAGGAAAGATGGATGAATTCATAGAATCCAAAAATAAAAAGGTGACCAAACTCCAGCAAATGTCCAAAGAAAATAAAGCTACTGAGATAAAGAAATCCATACATGATCTAAAACAAGAGATGCAAGGCATCAAAAATGAGCAATTAGGAGCAAGGGAGATGAAAATGAAGTAGATAGCTTTACTAGCAGGTTAGACAATGCAGACGAGAGAATTTCCGGTGCTGAAGATAATTTAGTTATTATAGGGAAAGAACAGAAAATGAGTCAATCCAAATCTAGGAAATATGAGAGTGCGCTTCAGGAGGTCCAAGATAAAATTAGGAAGCCTAATTTAAGGCTAGTTGGTGTTGAGGAGGGCGTGGAGAAATAGGTCAATGGTATTGGAAATATACTTCAGGGAATCATCTCAGAGAATTTCCCAAATATCCAGAAGGGCAGGCCCATCCAGATACGAGAAGCTTTTAGAAACCCAAACAGACCTGACCAGAAAAGAACATCCCACCGCCACATTGTGACCCGAACTGGAACAATAGAAACGAAAGAAAAGATCCTAAAGGCAGCCAGGGAAAAGGAATCAGTAACCTATAAAGGCAAACCAATTAGAATAACCACAGATTTCTCAGCAGGGACCATGCAAGCACGAAGTGACTGGAAGCATATATGTCATGCCCTTAAATCAAATAACTACCAACCAAGAATACTGTAGCCAGCTAAGCTCTCATTCATAACTGAGGGAACAATAAAAACATTCCATTCCAGGGAAAAGCTGCAACAATATGTTGAAACAAAACCAACACTACAGAGAATTCTGAATGATGCTCTATGCATAGAAAACCATAATAAATGCAATATAGGGAAAGAAATGGCACCTAAACAGCATACCATCTAAGGACCACAAGAACTGTCAAGACACAGGCCCTACTAAAAGCTTTTAAAAATGGTAGGAACTAATAAATATCTCTCAATCCTAACTCTCAATATCAATGGACTTAACTCTCCAATTAAACGGCATAGGCTGTCTAGTTGGATCAAAAAGCAAGAGCCATCGTTCTGCTGTCTTCAAGAGACACATCTTACCCCAAAACAATCATCTTTTGAAAGTGAGAGGTTGGAATAAACTCTATCAAGCTAACTGCCCCCATAAACAGGCTGGAGTTGCCATCCTCATATCAGATACAATAGACTTCAAACTAAAATTAGTAAGAAAAGACAAAGAAGGTTACTATATACTACTAAAGGGATCTTTCCTCCAGGAAGACATAACGATCCTAAATATTTACACAACCAATCCCGGAGCTCCAAACTTCATCAAGCAAACTGTACTTACACTGAAACCATACATAGATCGAAATACAGTGATTGTCGGTGATTTAACACACCACTTTCACCTATGGACAGATCAACAAGGCAAAAACTCAATAGAGAAACCTTACAACTGAACAAATATATAGACAAACTAGATCTAACAGACATCTGCAGAATATTCCACCCAGCAACAACACAATATACGTTTTTCTCAGCAGCACATGGAACATTTTCCAAAATAGATCACATCTTAGGCCATAAAACAAACCTGGACAGATTCAGAAACACAGAAATTATTCCATGCACACTCTCAGACAACAAAGGCATCAAACTGGAACTAAACACACATCTCCACCAATGAAAACACTATAACTCTTGGAGACTGAACAACATATTGTTGAATCACCAATGGGTCATCGAAGAGATCAGAAAAGAAATCCAACAGTTTATGAAATTTAACAGTCAGGAGCACACAAAATACCAACACCTTTGGGACACAGCAAAGGCAGTACTCAGAGGAAAATTTATAGCGCTGAGTGCCTACAACAACAAGTTGGAAAAATTGCAAACCAACAAGTTAATATCTCACCTTAAGCTCCTGGAAAAAGAGCAACAAACCAACCCTAATCCCAGCACAAGAAAGCAAATAATTAAAATCAAAGCAGAATTAAATGATTTGGAATCCAAAAAAACTATAGAAATAATCGACAAAACAAGGAGTTGGTTCTTTGAAAGAATTAACAAAATTGACAAGCCCTTAGCAAATCTTACCAAAAAAACAAGAGAGCATCTCGAAATAAACAAAATCGCAGATGAAAATGGTAATATCACGACAGAAACTACCAAGATCCAGAATATCATGAGGGAATACTTCTCAAAACTTTATGCCTACAAATTTGAGAATCTAGATGAAAGGGATGAATTCCTACCAATATTAACATACCCACATTGAACCAAGAAGAACTAAGCCAACTCAACAGGCCTATTTCAAGCTCTGAAATAGAAATCGAAATTAGACAACTTCCACCAAAGTAAATTCCAGAGCCAGATGGATTCACAGATGAGTTCTATAAGGTCTTCAAAGCAGAGCTCACACCAATACTCCTCAAGCTGTTGAACGAAATTGAAAATGAAGGTTCCTTACCAAACTCATTCTATGAAGCCAGTTTAACCCTCATCCCCAAACCAGACAGAGATTCATCAAAGAAAGAGAACTAGAGACCTATATCTTTGATGAACATCGATGCAAAACTTCTCAACAAAATACTGGCCAACCGTCTACAACAACTCATCAAAAAAATTATACACTATGATCAAACTGGATTCATCACAGGGAGGCAAAGCTGGTTCAACCTACGCAAATCAATTAATATAATTCAACACATCAACAGAAGCAAGGACAAAAATCACATGATTGTCTCAATAGATGCGGAAAAGGCATTTGACAAGATCCAAAACCCCTTTATGTTAAAAGATGTGGAGAAACTAGGAATCCATGGGACATTTCTCAATGTAATAAGGGCTGTGTATGAGAAACCCACTGCTAGTATTATACTTAAAGGTGAAAATCTAAAGCCATTACCTCTAAAATCAGGAATGAGACAAGGATGCCCACTCTCTCCACTCCTTTTTAACATAGTACTAGAATTCCTAGGCAGTGCAATAAGGCAAGAAGCAAGCATAAAGGCGATCCAAGTAGGGAAAGAGTAAATAAAACAATCCCTCTTTGCAGATGACATGATTCTGTATTTAAAGAATCCTATAGACTCTACTCCCAAGCTCCTTGAGCTGATTCAAAGCTTTGGAATGGTAGCAGGCCATAAAATCAACCCTCACAAATCAACTGCCTTCCTTTATGCCAACAGTGAGAGGAACGTGGCAATAATCAGGAAAGAAACTCCTTTCACAATAGCCTCAAAGAAAATAAAGTACCTAGGAATTAGCTTAACTAAGAATGTAAAGGACCATTTAGAGGAAAACTTTAAAACCCTAAAAAAGGAAATTAAAGCAGAACTAAGGAAATGGAAAAACCTCCCATGCTCCTGGATTGGAAGAATCATCATTGTGAAAATGACAATCTTGCCAAGGGCTATCTACAAATACAATGCAATACCCATCAACATCCCAATGTCATTCTTTAAAGAAATAGAAGAGGCAATTCAAAATTTCATATGGAATAATAAAAGACCCCGTACAGCAAAAACACTTTTTAGCAGAAAGAACAGCGCTGGAGGAATTTCAATTCCAAACTTTAGACTCTATTACAGAGCTATAATTCCCAAAACCACTTAGTACGGGCCCAAGAACAGGCCTGAAGTCCAATGGAATAGAACTGCGGACCCAAATATTAAACCACAGACCTATGGCCACCTAATCTTTGACAAGGGAGCCAAAAAAATAGTATGGAAGAAAGATAGCCTCTTCCACAAGTTGTGCTGTCAGAACTGGTTAAGCACCTGCAGAAAACTAAAGTTGGATCCTTCTTTGTCACCTTGCACTAGAATTAACTCCAAATGGATCAAAGACCTGGAGGTAAAAGCTGACACACTGAAAACTTTACAGGAAGGAATAGGAGATACACTAGGCCTCCTTGGCACAGGTCGAAACTTTCTTAATAAGGACCAAGAATCACAACAAATCAGAGAAAGGCTGGATAAGTGGGACTTCATTAAACTGCAGAGATTTTGTATGGCAACGGATATAGCTAGTAAACTAATCAGGAAGCATACAGAGTGGGAGAAGATCTTCACCAACCAAACGACGGACAAAGGCCTCATATCTAAAATATATCAACACCTCAAAAAATTGCACCACTCCAAAACTAACCTCCAAAGTAACACCCATCCCATTAAAAAATGGGTCAAAGACTTAAAGAGAGTCTTCTCTGAGGAAGAAACAAAAATGGCCTATAGACACATGAAGAAATGCTCCACATCTCTGGTCATAAAAGAAATGCAAATCAAAACAACTCTAAGATTCCACCTCACTCCAGTTAGAATGGCCAGGATCAGGAAAACGAATGACAACAGATGCTGGAGTGGATGTGGCCAGGAGGGATCACTACTACACTGTTGGTGGGAGTGCAAACTCGTTCAACCACTATGGAAAGCAGTGTGGCAGTGCCTCAAAAGGCTAAACATAGAACTCCCCTATGACCCAGCAATTCCACTGCTTGACATTTGCCCAACAATCCAGAAACAAGGGCATACTAAACCCACTAGCACAACAATGTTCATTGCAGCACTATTCACCATAGCAAAGATATGGAACCAACCCAGATGTCCGTCAGTTCATGAGTGGATGAACAAGTTGTGGTATTTGTACACAATGGAATTCTATGCTGCTCTCAGAAAGAATGACATCGCCCCATTTGTTAGGAAATGGAAAGACTTAGAACAGATCATATTAAGTGAAGTAAGCCAGACTCAAAGGAACTTAGGCTCAGCGGTTTCCCTCATTTGTCATAATCAGTAGAAACCTTGGGCTCTACTAGCAGAGATTTGCAATAGAGCGAAAGGCCTTATATACGGCCATATAATGTGAAGCTAATTGAAAGGACCTCCAGGATATTGAAACAAAAGCCACATAATGAATGATTGTTGTCCTTAATGTACTATGTTGTCTCTCATCTCCTTTGCTGTCGCTTGGTTATCCCATACTGGTATAGTATCTCACTTGGTTATCTGATACATTGAATTTATTTGTATTTGGATATTTGAAATTTCATAGGGAAGGGGGGAAAACCAAGACGGGTGGGGGGTGTGGGGTTGGAGGGAAATGGGTACCAAGACATATGAAATGGTATCAATGTATGTGAATTAATGCACCTTCTATCTGGCAAATATCATGTAACCCTTTTACTAATTACAATAAAAAAATTTAAATAAAAAGAAAGTTGTATTGTGTGGGGAGGATGATGGGGTCAAACACATTTCTTCTTAGAAATATACCTCATCTGTTTGCCCTGGATTTTCCTGGCCTTCTTCTTAGAGAAAGGCCTGTAGTACTGGATTTGTGGCTTGGCAATGATCTAGCATGTACATCTTCGAGTAAGACAGCCACAACTTCCATGCCTGAGACTCGAGTTTCCTGACCTTTGGCAGCAGCACAGCAACATCTTTCTTCCTCCTGAGCCACAGGCCAAGTGAGCTGGCTTGAGTTGGTTGATAGTTACAGTGGCTTGGTTACCAGGGTTCCATATTCTGTTCCATTGTGAGGGAGGCAGGGTTACCTTTCAGGGCCCAATGACGAAAGATTCACCATAGCAAAGATATGGAACCAACCTAGATATCCCTCAGTTGATGAGTGGATCAACAGGTTGTGGTATTTGTACACAATCGAATTCTATGGTGCTGTCAGAAAGAATGACATCGCCCCATTTGATAGGAAATGGAAAGACTTAGAAAAAATCATATTAAGTGAAGTAAGCCAGACTCAAAGGAAGTTAGGCTCAATGGTTTCCCTCATTTGTTATAATCAGTAGAAACCTTTGGCTCTACAAGCAGAGATCTGCAATACAGCAAAATCTTGATACATAAGGCCATATAATATGAAGCTAATTGAAAGGACCTCCAGGATATCGAAACAAAAGCCATGTAACAAGTGATTGTTGTCCCTAATGTACTTTGTTGTCTCTCATCTCCTTTGCTGTCCCTTGGTTATCTCATATTGTTATAGTATCTCACTTTGTTATCTGATGTATTGAATTTATTTTTATTTGGTTATTTGAAATTTGATAGGGAAGGGGGGGAAACCAAGACGGTGGAGGTTGGGGGGGGAGGGAAATGTGTACCAAGATATGTGAAAGGGTATCAATGTACGTGAATTAATGCACCTTCTATCTGGCAAATATCATGTAACCCTTTTACTAAATACAATAAAAAAATGCAAAAATACATATGTCTGTAGAGTTATAAATTTTTATGTCTCTATATTTTTGTTTATATTTGCAGTACTGGGTCCATAGCATTGGGTATGCAAATATTGAGTCCTTGCTCTTGTACTATTTGCATCATGTGTTAGAAGTTCCATTGAATGGTTAGTTTCTGGCTACTTAGGCATCTTTCGTGAGAGGAACCAGTGAAAGAGCATGAGGAAAAAGAAGATTCTTACCACATGGCTACTGAGTAAATAAGAAGATAGGATGGGACTGGGGATGGAATAACACTAAAAATGTGGAACATGTCCACTACATTTCAGCATACTTTCATAGCTTATGATAAGATTTTTCCTACTTACTTGTCATCAATCACAAATGAGCAGAAGATAAAACTAATGCCAGGAATTCAAGGAAACTCCATAGGGATAGCCACTATAATTTATTTTTCACCATTTCTAAATTTTAAGGGTCTTATACTTCTCAATAGGCTAGAGAGATACCAAGGTTATAGAAATGAAGCCTTCATGGAATGATATGGAATTTATAGCAGCATTTAATTAAATGACAGGTTTTGTGTACATAACATATGGGTAGAAATCCTGTTGTTTTAAATGGTGGAATTTTCGGTGCGTCAGTTAAAATTCTGAACAGTTACTGACACATATATAATTTTCCTAAGCCTCCTCAATCTTTCTGCAGTGAGAGTTGTGGTCCTGGATTCAGGAAATCCCCTCAGGAAGGAAAGAATGCTTGCTGCTTTGATTTTACTCCCTGCACAGAAAAAGAGATGGCTAATGGGACAGGTAAGTTCATGAGTTAGGGAGAAAGACATACTTTCTTCAAGTAGCCTCAATTCCATAAAATGAAAAAGACCTGTATTAATATTGCAACAGCAAAATCTTCTTCCTTCACTTACTAATTTTTTACCATAGATGATACAGTTCCTAACATAAGAATCACAAGAGAAGAATTACATGTCAAATGAATGTTTTCACTCTGTTGTATACATGTTTATTCCAGCAATTACTAACGTATTTTAACATGTATTAATTTAAATACAAGAGTTTTAAATCATAAACTCTCCATTTTTATCAAAGAATACTTTAGAATACTAAGAAAACAGAGACATTGCATATGTTCATTTCCTATTGCCCAGAATATCCTTTCAACATAGCAATTCCTGTGAGTTAAGTTTTGTACATCCATAACACATGCAAGGAATGGCTACGGTCTGTATTTTATATTGTCCTGGGAAGTATAAGCCTTAACATGAAAACTTTTGGATGAGGGGTTTGAGTAATGCACACGAGGCTGAGAATGACTGTGGCAGCATGAAGAGGTATACGAATATTTTGTTGGGATATTGGAAATGGCAATAAATAGTATGTGTGGTAGTCATTGTGAGTAAAAATAGAGCATATAGTAAGCTCTGCCTGAATATAATGAAGCCATAAACTAATACTGAACATGTGTGGTAATACTGTGTAATGTTTACTTTTATACTAAACAATATTGACCTGTTAGAACTACCTCTATGTGGAGATTTTGTAATTTTCTTTTAAGTACTGAAAAGGGATTAATGGTTATTTGACTTACTCAACAGATATGGAGAAGCGCATACAGTGCTCAGATCATCAGTACTCCAACACAGAGAGAAACCAGTGCCTCCAACGGATGGCAAGTTTCCTGGCTTATGGAGAGCCTTTGGGGATGGCTTTGGTTTGCTTGGCTCTTTGTTTATGTACACTCACATCTGTCGTTCTCAGAGTGTTTGTAAAACGTCAGAACACCTCCATTGTCAAGGCTAATAACAAGGCTCTCAGCTATATCCTGCTCATCGCACTCTTCTTCTGTTTTCTCTGTTCCTTGCTCTTTATTGGTCGTCCCAACACAGTCACCTGCATTCTACCGCAAACCACATTTGGAGTTGCATTCACTGTAGCCATTTTTGCTGTCTTGGCCAAAACTGTTACTGTGGTTCTGGCCTTCAAAGTCACTTTCCCAGGGAAAATGATGAAGTGGCTGCTTGTATCTGGGGCTCCTAACTTCACCATTCCCATCTGTACTTTGATCCAACTGATGTTCTGGGTATTCTGACTGGGGATTTCTCCTCCCTTCATTGACACAGATGTAAACTCTGAACGTGGCCACATTATCATCCTGTGTAACAAGGGTTCCCTCACTGATTTCTACTGTGTCTTTCATATCTTGTTTTCCTTGCCTTGGCCAGCTTTATTGTGGCTTTCCTGGCCAGGAACCTTCCCGACACCTTCAATGAAGCCAAGTTCCTAACCTTCAGCGTGCTGGTGTTCTGCAGTGTCTGGATCACTTTCTTACCTGTCTACCACAGTGCCAAGGGGAAAGTCATGGTGGCTATAGAGGTGTTCTACATCTTGGCTTCCAGTGCAGGGTTCCTAGGCTGAATTTTTGCCCCAAGTGCTATATTCTCTTGTTACGGCCAGATAAAAATTTCCTTCATGGATTCCAGGACAAAAGACGCAGTGGGAGAAATAAACCATCTTAAGATTGAACTTATATGATAAACTTTATTAACACTGGGATCATATGGCAGGGTATAATGACCTACACCTGTAATCATAGCTACTGAGGAGGCTGAGATCTGAGGATCAAGGTTCAAAGCCAGCCACAGCACAAAAGGACCTGGCACTCTTAGCTCCAATTAGCCTCTAGAAAAAAAGGAAGTGGGGCTTGGCTTAAGGGTAGGGTGTTAGCCTTGAGCTGAAGAGCTCAGGGAGAATGCCCAGGCCCAGGGATAGTACAGTAGCCTTAAGCTGCAGAGCTCAAGGACAGCATCCAGGCTGAGTTCAAGCCCCATGACCCACAAAAATAAGATTGAACTTACATATCTGGTCAAATATGTAGAAGGTTGAGACTAAATTCTCCATTTCATTTTGTCCATTAGATATTAGTTTATACTGTTGGAATCAAATCAGTGAGTAAATGACTTATTCATTGCTCTTGTAATAGTATAGTCACAAATTGTAGTCAGAGCTCATACGATAAAATTTCATTGTACATATTTCTGGAACTTTCTATTTATTTTGTACTTATCAGTAATCCCCATTCATATATTTTTATTGTCCCTAGTTTTCTAAATGTGTTTTCTTAGCCATTGGCCTAAAATTTTCTTTATGCTGCCCGTTCTGGATCTTGAACTTAAAGCTTGGCTACTGAGCCTAAGCAGTAGGGGCAGTATTGTTTATTGTTTATTTGGTTTTGATTTTTGAATCAGTGATAGTAGTTTACCACTTGAGTGACTGCTCCACTTTTAACTTTGGGGTTGTTACCTGTATATAATATTATTTGACTTTCTTTCCTTTAAGCCATGATCACCAGATTTTGGCTCCCCTGTGGCTCTGTTTATGTATATATTTCGTTGTTGTTGTTGTTGTTGTTGTTGTTGTTTGCCAGTCCTGGGGTGTGAAATCAGGGTCTGACCACTGTCCTTGGACATTTTCAAGGCTAGCATTCTACCACTGGAGCCACAGCTCCACTGCCAACTTTTTCTGTGTATGTGATATCATGGAATCAAACCCAGGGCTTTGTGTATGCTAGGCAAGCACACCTTAACACTAGGCCACACTCCCAGCCCATTTTTATGCTTTAAAGTACATTATTTTACTGCCTGTTCATCATTACTGTTCTTAATCACAACTCATTAATATTTTACTCTTAAAAATGTTTGATGTTTTCATAAACTCATTAGAGCATATTGTGCTTAATACATGTATATTTCCATTCATATGTCTGCCTATTTCCATATTCCCCATTTTAATTTAGTTGGATCATTTTCCTGCATCCTCTCTGATTTCATTGCCTCTCTTTTTCCTTTTATATCCTTTCTTTCTCCTCTCTCTCTCTCTGTCTCTCTCTCTCTCTCTCTCTCTCTCTGTCTCTCTCTTTCTCTCCCTCTCCCCCCATGGTATTTTACAGAGATGAAGTGAACATTCACTGATAAGTGCAGAGATTTGGGTGTTCTGTGTACCCTCAAAGCTCCATAGGATGATCAACTTGTCTTTATGTGAGGCACAAATGCTAAGTGAAATTCTGGGGCTGGGAGTTTGGCCTAGTAGTAGAGTCCTTGCCTAGCATGCACCAAGATCCAGGTTTGCTTCCTCAGTACTACATACACAAATGCCAAAAGTGATGCTGTGGCTGAAGTGGTAGAGCTCTATCTTTGAGAAAGCCCAAGGAGAGTCACAGGCCCTGAGAAATTAATTACTTCCACTACAGCTACTTAAGGAAGAGTGAAATAAAGTAAAACATGTCCTAACAAAAGTAAGTTACATGGGCAGGGATATTGGACTAGTGGTAAGAGTGCTTGCATAGCATACACAAAGACCCAGTTTCAATTCCTTGGTACAATATATATATAGAAAAATGCTGGAAATGGTGCAATGACTCCAGTGGTTCAGCTCCAGCCTTGAGAAAGGCCAAGGACAGTGCTCAGACCTCAACTTCATGGCACAGGTCTGGCAAAATTAGTAAGTTACACATCATACAGATAATCTGGAAGTAAATACTACATTCTGGCATCCTTCTTTTGAAGTACCATGACACACTTTCTTTTAGTTGTTCATAATGAACCTGCATTTAATGTCTACTGAAAAATGTCTTCTAACCTATTCTGAATCAGTTCTTCCACATAAAGGAAGGAAAGGTGAAAGGAAGGAGGTGATATGTACTTTCTTTCCTTAAACCAAGGTTATCACCTAGTCCTGTAAAAGTAAAACTGTTACATTTTTTTCTTAGATGAGAGACATGAAATGTTTGTGTAAAACTTTGGGAGGAAATACGTTATAATAACCTATGAAGCAGAGCCTTGAAAATACATTGTATTCACTCTCCACATTGCAATAACAGTAAAATTGTAGTAAAGATTTGTTGAGAATATTTAATTCAGATGTAGAAATTCCTTTGAAAAAGGAACCTAAGACTTTTACAGCTAGTTGAAAACTAGAGAAAGAATTCTTGAAGTTATGGCCTAAGTTTTGGTACATAGTTTACATGGGATTTCAAACTTACGGCATATGAATCTTAAATATTGGTCTGATACAGACTCAAAGATCTTTGATTTTTAATAAAATAGATTTGTAATAAGGGAATAAGAACAAAGAAGTTGTAGAATGTTATCACAGTGACAGTGACAATTCCCTCACTACTTCTGACACTGGGGGAAGAGATAAAGAACCCATAATGAAACTTTGGAATTTTACCTACATTCTGCTGTAAAACAAACAGATTTCAAAAATGTCTGACATCCTCAAAATGTTCTAAAACCAAAGATTCCTACATTGGAAAAAAGTGATCCTGAAATCAGAACATATGTCATTTTACCATTCAAATGTCTGCTTTTAATGACAATGAAGTCATGAGGTATGAAAATAAAATGCAAATATTAATAAGTGAGTAATGATAAAGATTATTTATGGAAATTAACAATTTTTGACATTTCTAACACCTAAGACTTACTGAAAGCACTTTCTAGTACTGTCACTATTGTGATTAAGTTACTCAGAGAAACTATAATAAGGAAAAAGACCCTTAGGAACAAGAGGCACACATATATATTTGTATAATATCAATAAAGTTTAAAAGATAATCAAAAGGACCACAAATAAATTATGTTTTTATAAATTATCTTACATAAAGCCATTACTACATTTTTTCAATGTTGCAATACAGAAAAAGGAATATATCCACATGTGCAAGAGTTTACATCCATTGAGCTCCCAAATAAACTTTTTCTGCATGATCAGATTAGAAACAAAAATTTCTCAGAAATCCATAACAGTTGATAAAGGTATAAGAAATTAAATTCCCTGGTATCAGTGGATCTCACTTGTCCTCTAAGATACTCGGGAAGCTAAGATGTGAAAATCAAGCTTCAAATTCAGCCTGTGAAGGAAACACAGAATAAAAAACTAATCAGAAAAAGCCAGAATTGGTGTTGTGGGTCCATCTGTACAGTGCTACTTTCAAGCAAAAGAAGCTCAGCATTCAGGCCATAAGTTCAAGTTCCAGGACCAAGAAAGAAAAGAAAGGAAGAAAAAGGAAGGAAGAATGGAAGAAAGAAAGAAAGGAAGAAAGAAAGAAACAAAGAAAGAAAGAAAGAAAAAAGAAAGAAAGGAGGGAGGGAGGGAGAGAGGGAAGAAAGCAAGGAAGGAAGGAAGGAAGGAAGGAAGGAAGGAAGGAAGGAAGGAAGGAAGGAAGGAAGGAAGGAAGGAAAAAGGAGAGAGAGAGACAAAGAGAGAGAGAGTGAGAGAGAGAGAGAGAGAGAGAGAGAGAGAGATTGAAGAAGGAAGGAAGGAAAGTAATCTATCCCTTGATTCTATCTTTCACAGTCTAAAGAGTAACTCAATAACTTTCCCAGCCACTGAAGGTGATGTTCTTCAATATTATTTTTCATCCAGAATTTCTGTTCATAAATCTGTGGTGTTTTCTGAAAAATCGTCAATTAAATTCAAATATTTTTATTTCTTTTAATGGTGTAAAGTTTCTTTATTAGAAATTTGGATCATCTCAAAACAAATACAATCAAGTTTCAGGGGTGTCTTCTTGAAACAAAAATTGAACAGTAGTCTGTCAATGGCTCCACGTATTGGTAAGGGGATAGAGAACTGAGAATGGCAGTTCAAAGTCATATAATGTAGGAAAATTCATAACATGTTAGTCTAGAGTTAACTACAAAAAAGCTTAAGGTGGAATAGTGGTTCAAGTAGTAGAGCATTATCCTGGAGGCAAACACCTAAGAGACATCTGACAGGATCTGAAATTAAGATCCTCCAATGGTACTTATACTCACATGCATCTTCACCTGTGTGTGCATGCACAAGCATATGTTTGTGTGAGCACAAACACACACACACACACACACACAAATAGAAAAGGAAAACAAGTTCCTTCACCTTTACTATTTCAATATGGCACTGCAATGAGACACACATTATGACCCCATACATGTCCCAACATCAATACCATTATTTTGTCCAGTTCTGTCCACTTATCAATTCAGTTGCATCATCTATTACGGTATTCATGAAAATACTTTCTTGACACACTGTGTGACTATATCTATCAAAATTAACTTTATCCCTAGAGTTTCACTATTTTTGGTCATGAGGAGAGAATGACCTACAAACATGTTTTCCAAATTGTGATTTTTCTTTGGAAAATCTGATTTCCTCAGATGCATAATCTCAGGAAAGAAAGTTTTACACATTTCTACAGAGGATTTCAGGAAACTTATATGAGAAAAACTGTGTTAGATTGACCATCTCTATCATATAGATGACATATACACAAATACAACATATTTGGATAAACCTGGAGGAGAAAAACTAGCTTCATGCAAAGTAAAATTTCAGCTTGGCAGAGGCTTCAGTGATAATTCCTTTCAACATTTCTGTTTATTCTTCTTCAGTTTCTTCTCCTTATCAGGTTGTTGAGTTGCAATGTCTGCTTTTCCACAATGAAGCACATGGCAGACATGGATGGAGATGTGATAATTGCTGTATTTCCCCTCTCTGTAATTTGGAAACAGATCATAGTAAAAGTGATTCATTTAATTATGAAGAAAAGAGCATATGTAATGTACCATTTTATTTGCATTAAAAGTTTGTTCTGAAGATGATCAATGGCTGAGGGGAACTCTGAGTATTCACATTAATGCTCCTTATCCTAACCTCCAAAGTCCTACTGCACCACAATCACTCAAATTCAGATGGCAATTTTTGCTGAGTCATTTGCATCCTATTAAGAAACTTACTTACCTCCAGGATATTGAAACAAAAGCCATATAATGAATGATTGTTGTCCTTAATGTACTATGTTGTCTCTCATCTCCTTTGCTGTCCCTTGGTTATCTCATATTGGTATAGTAACTCACTTTGTTATCTGATATATTGAATTTATTTGTATTTGGATATTTGAAATCTGATAGGGAAGGAGGGAAAACCAAGAGAGGTAGGGGGTTTTGGGGGGGAGGGAAATGGGTACCAGGACATGTGAAAGGGTATCAATGTATGTGAATCAATGCACCTTCTATCTGGAAAATATCATGTAACCATTTTACTAATTACAATAAAAAAACGAAAAAAAGAAACTTACTTGTGCCTTTATCTTGAAATATTTTTTCTTTTTTTCCTACTAGTTTCAAATTTAAAGAGTGAAGGGTAGTGTTGATTCATTTCTCAAAATACAGATAACTTGTATTCACAGGGCCATGCTTAATAAGAAGGGCATCTTGAAGGAATCAGATGCCTGCAGCTGTTTCTAACTATTTTTGAGACTTATTTTTCTTTTGCCAGGCCTGGGGATTGAACTAAGGGGCCTGGGCACTGTCCTTGGACTTTCTGAAGGCTAGTGCTCTACCACTTGAATCACAGAATCACTTTTGGCTTCGTCTGTGTATGTGGGTACCCAGGACTCAAACCCAGGGCTTTGTGCATGTTAGGAAAGCACTCTACCACTTGGCACAAGTCTTCTTTTTAAGTTTCACTTTTTAATGTATTAGTGTGTGACAACACACATACACATGCACACACACACATGACGGTATGTATACGTGTAAAGGCATAAACACATGCATACATGCATGGTTATATTCATATGTGTGTGTTTGTGTCGTTAAAACTCCCTAACTGAAAACAAGTGTAGTGATACAACCTTGCCTTTTGTCTAATTAAAGCTCATGTTAGCTTTAGCTATCAACACAGTACTTTAAGAACAAAGATCACACAAGATGAAACACTTGCTTCCACATTCTGGAAATTCTTTCACTAAGCCTCATCCTAGATTATTATATCTAGGATTTGCAATATTTAATCTTCTTCTAGGAGAGTCCTAGATCCCTACTAACTATTACAAAGAGGGAAAACATTGAGCCTATGCTCCTTTGTGTCTGGATTACTTCACTTAATATGAATTTTTCTAAGTCTTTCCATTTCTTTACAAATGGATCACTACTACACTGTTGGCGGGAGTGCAACTCGTTCAACCACTATGGAAAGCAGTGTGGCAGTGCCTCAAAAGGCTAAACAAAGAACTCCCCTATAACCCAGCAATTCCACTACTTGGCATTTACCCAACAATCCAGAAACAAGGGCATACTAAACCCACTAGCACAACAATGTTCACAGCAGCGCTATTCACTATAGCAAAGATATGGAACCAACCCAGATGTCCCTCAGTTGATGAGTGGATCAACAAGTTGTGGTATTTGTACACAATGGAATTCTATGCTGCTGTCAGAAAGAATGACATCGCCCCATTTGTTGGGAAATGGAAAGACTTAGGAAAAATCATATTAAGTGAAGTAAGCCAGACTCAAAGGAACTTAGGCTCAGTGGTTTCCCTCTTTCGTCATAATCAGTAGAAACCTTGGGCTCTACTAGCAGAGATTTGCAATAGAGCAAAAGGCCATATATACGGCCATATAATGTGAAGCTAATTGAAAGGACCTCCAGGGTATTGAAACAAAAGCCACATAATGAATGATTGTTGTCCTTAATGTACTATGTTGTCTCTCATCTCCTTTGCTGTCCCTTGGTTATCCCATATTGGTATAGTATCTCACTTTGTTATCTGATATATTGAATTTATTTGTATTTGGATATTTGAAATTTCATAGGGAAGGGGGGAAAACCAAGACGCGTGGGGGGCTGTGGGGTTGGAGGGAAATGGGTACCAAGACATGTGAAAGGGTATCAATGTATGTGAATTAATGCACCTTCTATCTGGCAAATATCATGTAACCCTTTTACTAATTACAATAAAAATATTTATAAAAAAGAAAGTTGTATTGTGTGGAGAGGATGATGGGGTCAAATTCATTTCTTCTTAGAAATATACCTCATCTGGTTGCCCTGGATTTTCCTGGCCTTCTTCTTAGAGAAAGGCCTGTAATACTGGATTTGTGGCTTGGCAATGATCTAGCATGTACATCTTCGAGTAAGACAGCCACAACTTCCATGCCTGAGACTCGAGTTTCCTGACCTTTGGCAGCAGCACAGCAACATCTTTCTTCCTCCTGAGCAACAGGCCAAGAGAGCTGGCTTGAGTTGGTTGTTAGTTACAGTGGCTTGTTTACCAGGGTTCCATATTCTGTTGCATTGTGAGGGAGGCAGGGTCACCTTTCAGCGCCCAGTGACCAAAGATCCTTGCTCACAGAAGACCTCACCAAAGACATACTGGAGGCTGAATCTCTCCTCCAATCTCACAATATACATGTGGATGTAGTAAACAGCACACCTTATTTGTCCAATCAAAATGTCTTCCACTAGGCCCAACTACCAGTCTGGTCTCAGGCTCAAGGAGCCTTTCTTAGGTAAGATCCGAACATAAGGGTCAATATTGCCCTCATCCTTTACAAAACATTTGCTTCACAGTGCCTTCTCTGCCTGCATTTTGCCCGTTGTCGAATTTTTTTTTGTTTTTGCTAGTCTTGGGACTTGACCTCAGAGTGTGAACATTGTTCTTGGCCTTTCTTTAGGCTTTAGCTGTCCCACCGAGCCACAGCACCACTTGCAGCGTTTTCTATGTATGTGGTAATGAGGAATCAAACCTGAGTCTTTTTGCGTGGTAGCCAAGGACTCTACCACTAGGTCAAACACACAGGGCATCTTGCACATATTTTTGACCTCAATCTACTAGGATATTATTAGGTTTCTGTATCCTAATCAATTTTTTCCTGATGATTAGCTTTGCTGTCATGTGTAAAAAATGCAAGAGGGAAAAACACAGAAGAATTAGTGAAATTAAAAAAAAAGCATTACACACATAGATAACTGTTCATTCTTTGTATGAGAAAGGATATTCTGATATAATGATGATGACTTTATAATTACTATGTCAGGGTTGAGAGTTTGGCATAGTGGTAGAGTGCTTGCCTAGCATCCTTGAAGATCTGGGTTTGATCGCTCAGTATCACATAGATAGAAAATCTAGATGTGGCACTGTGGCTCAAGTGGCAGAGGGCTAGACTTGAGAAAACCCGAGGACAGTGCTCAGACCCTGAATTCAAGCCCCAAGACTGGCAAAAGATAAAAGACAATAAAAAATGCTTTTTACGAGCTAATTCACTCACAGCATTTGCTTCTGATATCTTCGCTTCTGCATCTTGTGAAATACCCCTTTCCCTCAAGGTAGACAAGAAAAACAGATCCATCCCATGGTCCACTGTGAGGCCACTGGTTGGGCTAAGAGCTAGTCGTGCAGCAACACATAAGTTTTATTCTAATACTTTCCAAACTTTGTACTCAAATATGCTACCTACTTACCAACTTAGGTCAGTTATCCTTATGCTATACCTTTTCTTCATTACTACAATATTCTTACACTCCTACGTTAATTCTCTCGTACCTCCAATGACCTCTCTCATTCCTTTTTTCTATCTCTGGACCTCTGCTCGTCTTTCAACCCTTATACTGCACGGATCTACACTTGATGGCTGTTGAGCAATATTGTATATGTAGGTGGTTAATTATTCTCTAGGCTCAGAGGGACTTAAAGACAATAGAGATTGGATTGAGAGGCTTATTGTTTTGGGTATAAATCGCTAATCAGTGGTTGTATTAGACTGGTCTGTAAGTGCACAAAAGAAAGGGTGATAATACCAATCAAAACTTGTGAACATCTAGTGTCTGCCAGCTACAGAGGTCTAGGTTGTTTATATCTGAAAAACTATAATCGTATTTAGTAGTAATCTTGCTCCCATTTTCAAATGGGCAGAACAAGATCCTCAAGAAAAATGTCAAATCAAGAAACAACATCCCCCACCCAATGTAAACACACAATGGAACAGTCACTGGCAAACCTAGAGGAGAGTCTTCCAAGTGCTACACAAATGCAATTGATAAACATCATTAATGAAAAATGTGAAAATATAAAGAAAGAGATAATGGAGGAAGCCATAGCTAAACAAGAGGAAATCATATACAAGGTGATAAGTGAAAAAGAAGAAGCCATAAAGGTTTTTCAAAGAAAGATGGATGAATTCATAGAATCCACAAATAAAAACGTGACCAAACTCCAGCAAATGTCCAAAGAAAATAAAGCTACTGAGCTAACCACTCAAAAGTAAATTAAGGAGATAAAGAAATCCATACATGATCTAAAACAAGAGATGAAAGGCATCAAAAATGAGCACTTAGAAGCAAGGGAGATGAAAAATAAAGTAGATAGCTTTGATAGCAGGTTAGACAATGCAGAGGAGAGAATTTCCGGGGCTGAAGATAATTTAGTTATTATAGAGAAAGAACAGAAAATGAGTCAATCCAAATCCATTAAATATGAGAGAGCGCTTCAAGAGGTCCAAGATACAATTCGGAACCCTAATTTAAGGCTAGTTGGTATTGAGGAGGGCATGGAGAAAGAGGTCAATGGTATTGGAAATATACTTCAGGGGATCATCTCAGAGAATTTCCCAAATATCCAGAAGGGCAGGCCCATCCAGATACAAGAAGCTTTTAGAACCCCAAACAGACCTAACCAGAAAAGAACATCCCACTGCCACATTGTGATCCGAACTGCATCAATAGGAACGAAAGGAAAGATCCTAAAGGCAGCCAGGGAAAAGGGATCAGTAACCTATAAAGGCAAACCAATCAGAATAACCCCAGATTTCTCAGCAGAGACCATGCAAGCACGAAGTGACTGGAAGCATATATGTCATGCCCTTAAATCAAATAACTACCGACCAAGAATACTGTAGCCAGCTAAGCTCTCATTCATAACTGAGGGAACAATAAAAACATTCCATTCCAGGGAAAAGCTGCAACAATATGTCGAAACAAACCAACACTACAGAGAATTCTCAAAGATGCTCTATACCTAGAAAACCAAAATAAATGCAATATAGGGAAAGAAATGGCACCTAAACAGCATACCATCTAAGGACCACAAGAACTGTCAAGACACAGGCCCTACTAAAAGCTTTTAAATATGGTAGGAACTAATAAATATCTCTCAATCCTAACTCTCAATATCAATGGATTTAACTCTCCAATTAAACCGCATAGTCTGTCTAGTAGGATCAAAAAGCAAGAGCCATCGTTCTGCTGTCTTCAAGAGACACATCTTACCCCAAAACAATCATCTTTTGAAAGTGAGAGGTTGGAATAAACTATCAAGCTAACTGCCAACATAAACTGGCTGGAGTTGCCATCCTCATATCAGATACAATAGACTTCAAACTAAAATTAATAAGAAAAGACAAAGAAGGTTACTACATACTACTAAAGGGATCTTTCCTCCAGGAAGACATAATGATCCTAAATATTTACACACCCAATCCCGGAGCTCCAAACTTCATCAAGCAAACTTTACTTACACTGACACCATACATAGATCGAAATACAGTGATTGTTGGTGAGTTTAACACACCACTCTCACCTATGGACAGATCAACAAGGCAAAAACTCAACAGAGAAACCTTAGAACTGAACAACTATATAGACCAACTAGATCTAACAGACATCTGCAGAATATTCCACCCAGTAACAACACAATATACGTTTTTCTCAGCAGCACATGGAACATTTTCCAAAATAGACCACATCTTAGGCCATAAAACAAACCTGGACAGATTCAGAAACACTGAAATTATTCCATGCACAGTCTCAGACCATAAAGGCATCAAATTGGAACTGAACACACATCTCCACCAACGAAAACCCTGTAACTCATGCAGACTGAACAATACATTGTTGAATCAAAAACAATGGGTAATCGAAGAGATCAGAACAGATATCCAACTGTTTATGAAATTTAACAATAAGGAGCACACAAATATCAACTCCTTTGGGACACAACAAAGGCAGTACTCAGAGGAAAATTTATAGTGCTGAGTGCCTACAACAGCAAGTTGGAAAAATGGCAAACCAACTAGTTCATGTCTCACCTTAACCTCCTCGAAAAAGAGCAACAAACCATCCCTAAACCCATTAGGAGAAAGCAAATTATTAAAATCAAGGCAGAATTAAATGATTTAGAATAAAAAAAACCTATAGAAAGAATCAACACAACAAGGAGTTGGTTCTTTGAAAGAATTAACAAAATTGACAAGCCCTTAGCAAATCTTACCAAAAAAAGAAGAGAGCATATCGAAATAAACAAAATCGCAGATGAAAATGGTAATATCACGACAGAAATTACCACGATCCAGAATATCATGACGGAATACTTTTCAAACCTTTACGCCAACAAATTTGAGAATCTAGAAGAAATGGATGAATTCCTAGACAATATTAACATACCCACACTGAACCAAGAAGACCTATCCCAACTCAACAGGCCTATTTCAAGCTCTGAAATAGAAATGGAAATTAGACAACTTCCACTTAAAAAGAACCCAGGGCCAGATGGATTCACAGCTGAATTCTATAAGGTCTTCAAAGCAGAGCTCACACCAATACTCCTCAAGCTCTTCAACGAAATTGAAAATGAAGGTTCTTTACCAAACTCATTCTGTGAAGCCAGTATATCCCTCATCCCC
Source organism: Megascapheus bottae (assembly GCF_031878675.1). Lineage (NCBI taxonomy): Eukaryota > Metazoa > Chordata > Mammalia > Rodentia > Geomyidae > Megascapheus > Megascapheus bottae. The sequence goes on along the minus strand of NW_028327313.1, from coordinate 2,738,349 downwards.
AAACCAGACAGAGATTCATCAAAGAAAGAGAACTATAGACCCATTTCTTTGATGAACATCGATGCAAAACTTCTCAACAAAATACTGGCCAACCGTCTACAACAACTCATCAAAAAAATTATACACTATGATCAAAGTGGATTCATCACAGGGAGGCAAAGCTGGTTCAACATACACAAATCTATTAATATAATTCAACACATCAACAGCAGCAAGGACAAAAATCACATGATTGTCTCAAAAGATGCGGAAAAGGCATTTGAGAAGATCCAAAACCCCTTTATGTTAAAAGATGTGGAGAAACTCGGAATCCATGGAACATTTCTCAATGTAATAAAGGCTGTGTATGAGAAACCCACTGCTAGTATTATACTTAATGGTGACAATCTAAAGCCATTCCCTCTAAAATCAGGAACGAGACAAGGATGCCCAGTCTCTCCACTCCTTTTTAACATAGTACTAGAATTCCTAGGCAGTGCAATAAGGCAAGAAGCAAGCATAAAGGGGATCCAAGTAGGGAAAGAGGAAATAACACTATCCCTCTTTGCAGATGACATGATTCTGTATTTAAAGAATCCTATAGATCCTACTCCCAAGCTCCATGACCTGATTCAAAGCTTTGGAAGGGTAGCAGGCCATAAAATCAACCCTCACAAATCAACTGCCTTCCTTTACGCCAACAGTGAGAGGAACGAGGCAATAATCAGGAGAGAAACTCCTTTCACAATAGCCTCAAAGAAAATAAAGTACCTAGGAATTAGCTTAACTAAGAATGTAAAGGACCGTATAGATGAACACTTTAAAACCCTAAAAAAGGAAATTCAAGCAGAACTAAGGAAATGGAAAAACCTCCCATGCTCCTGGATTGGAAGAATCAACATTGTGAAAATGACAGTCTTGCCAAGGGCTATCTACAAATTCAATGCAATACCCATCAACATCCCAATGTCATTCTTTAAAGAAATAGAAGAGGCAATTCAAAATTTCATATGGAATAATAAAAGACCCCGTATAGCAAAAACAGTTCTTATCAGAAAGAACAGCGCTGGAGGAATTTCAATTCCAAACTTTAGACTCTATTACAGAGCTATAATTCTCAAAACCGCTTAGTACGGCACAAGAACAGGCCTGAAGTCCAATGGAATAGAACTGCGGAGCCAGATATTAAACCACAGACCTATGGCCACCTAATCTTTGACAAGGGAGCCAGAAAAATAGAATGGAAGAAAGATAGCCTATTCAACAAGTTGTGCTGGCAGAACTGGTTAATTACCTGCAGAAAATTAAGTTGGATCCTTCTTTGTCACCCTGCACTAGAATTAACTCCAAATGGATCAAAGACCTGGAGGTAAAAGCTGACACACTGAAAAGTTTACAGGAAGGAATAGCAGATACACTAGACCTCCTTGGCACAGGTCGAAACTTTCTTAATAAGGACCAAGAATCACAACAAATCAGAGAAAGGCTGGATAAGTGGGACTGCATTAAACTGCAGAGCTTTTGTATGGCAACGGAAATAGCTAGTAAACTAATCAGGAAGCCTACAGAGGGGGAGAAGATCTTCACCAACCAAACGACGGAAAAAAGGCCTCATATCTAAAATATATCAACAACACAAAAAATTGAATCACTCCAAAACTAACATCCAAATTAACACCCATCCCACAAAAAATGGGCCAAAGACTTAAAGAGAGTCTTCTCTGAAGAAGAAACAAAACTGGCCTACAGACACATGAAGAAATGCTCCACATCTCCGGTCATAAAAGAAATGCAAATCAAAACAACTCTAAGATTTCACCTCACTCCAGTTAGAATGGCCGGATGAGGAAAACGAATGACAACAGATGCTGGAGGGGATGTGGCCAGGAGGGATCACTACTGCACTGTTGGTGGGAGTGCAAACTCGTTCAACCACTAAGGAAAGCAGTGTGGCAGTGCCTCAAAAGGCTAAACATAGAACTCCCCTATGACCCAGCAATTCCACTACTTGGCATTTACCCAACAATCCAGAAACAAGGGCATACTAAACCCACTAGCACAACAATGTTCATTGCAGCGCTATTCACCATAGCAAAGATATGGAACCAACCCAGATTTCCCACAGTTGATGAGTGGCTCAACAAGTTGTGGTATTTGTACACAATGGAATTCTATGCTGCTGTCAGAAAGAATGACATCGCCCCATTTGTTAGGAAATGGAAAGACTTAGAACAGATCATATTAAGTGAAGTAAGCCAGACTCAATGGAACTTATGCTCAGTGGTTTCCCTCATTCATCACAATCAGTAGAAACCTTGGGCTCTACTAGCAGAGATTTGCAATAGGGCGAAAGGCCATATATACGGCCAAATAATGTGAAGCTAATTGAAAGGACCTCCAGGATATTGAAACAAAAGCCACATAATGAATGATTGTTGTCCTTAATGTACTATGTTGTCTCTCATTTCCTTTGCTGTCCCTTGGTTGTCCCATATTGGTATAGTATCTCACTTTGTTATCTGATATATTGAATTTATTTGTATTTGGATATTTGAAATTTGATAGGGAAGGGGGGAAAACCAAGACGGGTGGGGGGTGTGGGGTTGGAGGGAAATGGGTACCAAGACATGTGAAAGGGTATCAATGTATGTGAATTAATGCACCTTCTGTCTGGCAAATATCATGTAACCCTTTTACTAATTACAATAAAAAAATTTAAAAAAAAATAAAGTTGAAGTGTGTGGGGAGGATGATGGGGTCAAATACATTTCTTCTTAGAAATATACCTCATCTGGTTGCCCTGGATTTTCCTGGCCTTCTTCTTAGAGAAAGGCCTGTTATACTGGATTTGTGGCTTGGCAATGATCTAGCATGTACATCTTCGAGTAAGTCATCCACCACTTCCATGCCTGAGACTCGAGTTTCCTGACCTTTGGCAATAGCACAGCAACATCTATCTTCCTCCTGAGCCACAGGCCAAGTGAGCTGGCTTGAGCTGGTTGTTAGTTCTAGTGGCTTGGTTACCAGGGTTCCATATTCTGTTCCATTGTGAGGGAGGCAGGGCACCTTTCAGCGCCCAGTGACCAAAGATCCTTGCTCTCCGAAGACCTCACCAAAGACATACTGGAGGCTGAATCTCTCCTCCAATCTCACAATATACATGTGGATGTAGTAAACAGCACACCTTATTTGTCCAATCAAAATGTCTTCCACTAGGCCCAACTACCAGTCTGGTCTCAGGCTCAAGGAGCCTTTCTTAGGTAAGATCCAAACTTAAGGGTCAATATTGCCCTCATCCATTACAAAACACTTGCTTCACAGTGCCTTCTCTGCCTGCATTTTGCCCCTTGTCAAATTTTTTTGTTTTTGCTAGTCTTGGGACTTGACCTCAGAGTGTGAACATTGTTCTTGGGTTTTCTTTAGGCTTTAGCTCTCCCACCGAGCCACAGCACCACTTGCAGCGTTTTCTATGTATGTGGTAATGAGGAATCAAACCTGAGTCTTTTTGCGTGGTAGCCAAGGACTCTACCACTAGGTCAAACACACAGGGAATCTTGCACATATTTTTGACCTCAATCTACTAGGATATTATTAGGTTTCTGTATCCTAATCAATTTTTTCCTGATGATTAGCTTTGCTGTCATGTGTAAAAAATGCAAGAGGGAAAAACACAGAAGAATTAGTGAAATTAAAAAAAAGCATTACACACATAGATAAGTGTTCATTCTTTGTAGGAGAAAGGATATTTTGATATAATGATGATGACTTTATAATTACTATGTCAGGGTTGAGAGTTTGGCATAGTGGTAGAGTGCTTGCCTAGCATCCATGAAGATCTGGGTTTGATCGCTCAGTATCACATAGATAGAAAATCTAGATGTGGCACTGTGGCTCAAGTGGCAGAGGGCTAGACTTGAGAAAACCCGAGGACAGTGCTCAGACCCTGAATTCAAGCCCCAAGACTGGCAGAAATATAAAAGAAAATAAAAATGCTTTTTACTAGCTAATTCACTCACAGCATTTGCTTCTGATATCTTCGCTTCTGCATCTTGTGAAATACCCCTTTCCCTCAAGGTAGACAAGAAAAACAGATCCATCCCATGGTCCACTGTGAGGCCACTGGTTGGGCTAAGAGCTAGTCGTGCAGCAACACATAAGTTTTATTCTAATACTTTCCAAACTTTGTACTCAAATATGCTACCTACTTACCAACTTAGGTCAGTTATCTTTATGCTATACCTTTTCTTCATTACCACAATATTCTTACACTCCTACATTAATCCTCTTGTACCTACAATGACCTCTCTCATTCCTTTTTTCTATCTCTGGACTTCTGCTCGTCTTTCAACCCTTATACTGCACGGATCGTCACTTGATGGCTGTTGAGCAATATTGTATATGTAGGTGGTTAATTATTCTCTAGGCTCAGAGGGACTTAAAGACAATAGAGATTGGATTGAGAGGCTTATTGTTTTGTGTATAAATCGCTAATCAGTGGTTGTATTAGACTGGTCTGTAAGTGCACAAAAAGAAAGAGTGATAATACCAATCAAAACTTGTGAACATCTAGTGTCTGCCAGCTACAGAGGTCTAGGTTGTTTATATCTGAAAAACTATAATCGTATTTAGTAGTAATCTTGCTCCCATTTTCAAATGGGCAGAACAAGAAACTCAAGAAAAATTTCAAATCAAGAAACAACATCCCCCACCCAATGTAAACACACAATGGAACAGTCACTGGCAAACCTAGAGGAGAGTCTTCCAAGTGCTACACAAATGCAATTGATAAACATCATTAATGAAAAATGTGAAAATATAAAGAAAGAGCTATGGAGGAAGCCATAGCTGCACAAGAGGAAAGCATAAACAAGGTGATAAGTGAAAAAGAAGAAGCCATAAAGGTTTTTCAAAGAAAGACGGATGAATTCATAGAATCCACAAATAAAAACGTCACCAAACTCCAGCAAATGTCCAAAGAAAATAAAGCTACTGAGCTAACCACTCAAAAGGAAATCAAGGAGATAAAGAAATCCATACATGATCTAAAACAAGAGATGCAAGGCATAAAAAATGAGCACTTAGAAGCAAGGGAGATGAGAAATAAAGTAGATAGCTTTGATAGCAGGTTAGACAATGCAGAGGAGAGAATTTCCGGGGCTGAAGATAATTTAGTTATTATAGAGAAAGAACAGAAAATGAGTCAATCCAAATCTAGGAAATATGACAGATCCCTTCAGCAGGTCCAAGATACAATTAGGAAGCCTAATTTAAGGCTAGTTGGTATTGAGGAGGGCGTGGAGAAAGAGGTCAATGGTATTGGAAATATACTTCAGTGAATCATCTCAGAGAATTTCCCAAATATCCAGAAGGGAAGGCCCATCCAGATACGAGAAGCTTTTAGAACCCCAAACAGAACTGACCAGAAAAGAACATCCCACCGCCACATTGTGATCCGAACTGCATCAATAGAAACGAAAGGAAAGATCCTAAAGGCAGCCAGGGAAAAGGGATCAGTAACCTATGAAGGCAAACCAATCAGAATAACCCCAGATTTCTCAGCAGACACCATGCAAGCACGAAGTGACTGGAAGCATATATGTCATGCCCCTAAATCAAATAACTACCAACCAAGAATACTGTAGCCAGCTAAGCTCTCATTCATAACTGAGGGAACAATAAAAACATTCCATTCCAGGGAAAAGCTGCAACAATATGTCGAAACAAAACCAACACTACGGAGAATTCTCAACGATGCTCTATACATAGAAAACCAAAATAAATGCAATATAGGGAAAGAAATGGCACCTAAACAGCATACCATCTAAGGACCACAAGAACTGTCAAGACACAGGTCCTACTAAAAGCATTTAAAAATGGTAGGAACTAATAAATATCTCTCAATCCTAACTCTCAATATCAATGGACGTAACTCTCCAATTAAACGGCATAGGCTGTCTAGTTGGATCAAAAAGCAAGAGCATTCGTTCTGCTGTCTTCAAGAGACACATCTTACCCCAAAACAATCATCTTTTGAAAGTGAGAGGTTGGAATAAACTCTATCGAGGTAACTGGCCCCATAAACAGGCTGGAGTTGCCATCCTCATATCAGATACAATAGACTTCAAACTAAAATTAGTAAGAAAAGAGAAAGGAGGTTACTACATACTACTAAATGGATCTTTCCTCCAGGAAGACATAACGATCCTAAGTATTTACACACCCAATCCCGGAGCTCCAAAATTCATCAAGCAAACTGTACTTATACTGAAACCATACAGAGATCGAAATACAGTGATTGGTGGTTAGTTTAACACACCACTCTCACCTATGGACAGTTCAACAAGGCAAAAACTCAACAGAGAAACCTTAGAACTGAACAACTATATAGACCAACTAGATCTAACAGACATCTGCAGAATATTCCACCCAGTAACAACACAATATACGTTTTTCTCAGCAGCACATGTAACATTTTCCAAAATAGACCACATCTTAGGCCATAAAACAAACCTGGACAGATTCAGAAAACCTGAAATTATTCCATGCACACCCTCAGATCATAAAGGCATCAAATTAGAACTGAACACACATCTCCACCAACGAAAACCCTGTAACGCATGGAGACTGAACAACACATTGTTGAATCAAAAACAATGGGTAATCGAAGAGATCAGAACAGATATCCAACTGTTTATGAAATTTAACAATAAGGAGCACACAAATATCAACTCCTTAGGGACACAACAAAGGCAGTACTCAGAGGAAAATTGATAGCGCTGAGTGCCTACAACAGCAAGTTGGAAAAATGGCAAAGCAACTATGATCAAACTGGATTCATCACAGGGAGGCAAAGCTGGTTCAACATACACAAATCTATTAATATAATTCGACACATCAACAGGAGCAAGGACAAAAATCACATGATTGTCTCAATAGATGCGAAAAAGGCATTTGATAAGATCCAAAACCCCTTTATGTTAAAAGATGTGGAGAAACTAGGAATCCATGGAACATTTCTCAATGTAATAAGGGCTGTGTATGAGAAACCCACTGCTAGTATTATACTTAAAGGTGAAAATCTAAAGCCATTACCTCTAAAATCAGGAATGAGACAAGGATGCCCACTCTCTCCACTCCTTTTTAACATAGTACTACAATTCCTAGGCAGTGCAATAAGGCAAGAAGCAAGCATAAAGGCGATCCAAGTAGGGAAAGAGTAAATAAAACATTCCCTCTTTGCAGATGACATGATTCTGTATTTAAAGAATCCTATAGACTCTACTCCCAAGCTCCTTGAGCTGATTCAAAGCTTTGGAATGGTAGCAGGCCATAAAATCAACCCTCACAAATCAACTGCCTTCCTTTACGCCAACAGTGAGAGGAACGTGGCAATAATCAGGAAAGAAACTCCTTTCACAATAGCCTCAAAGAAAATAAAGTACCTAGGAATTAGCTTAACTAAGAATGTAAAGGACCATTTAGAGGAAAACTTTAAAACCCTAAAAAAGGAAATTAAAGCAGAACTAAGGAAATGGAAAAACCTCCCATGCTCCTGGATTGGAAGAATCATCATTGTGAAAATGACAATCTTGCCAAGGGCTATCTACAAATTCAATGCAATACCCATCAACATCCCAATGTCATTCTTTAAAGAAATAGAAGAGGCAATTCAAAATTTCATATGGAATAATAAAAGACCCCGTACAGCAAAAACACTTCTTAGCAGAAAGAACAGCGCTGGAGGAATTTCAATTCCAAACTTTAGACTCTATTACAGAGCTATAATTCCCAAAACCGCTTAGTACGGGCCCAAGAACAGACCTGAAGTCCAATGGAATAGAACTGCGGACCCAAATATTAAACCACAGACCTATGGCCACCTAATCTTTGACAAGGGAGCCAAAAATATAGTATGGAAGAAAGATAGCCTCTTCCACAAGTTGTGCTGTCAGAACTGGTTAAGCACCTGCAGAAAACTAAAGTTGGATCCTTCTTTGTCACCTTGCACTAGAATTAACTCCAAATGGATCAAAGACCTGGAGGTAAAAGCTGACACAGTGAAAAGTTTACAGGAAGGAATAGGAGATACACTAGGCCTCCTTGGCACAGGTCGAAACTTTCTTAATAAGGACCAAGAATCACAACAAATCAGAGAAAGGCTGGATAAGTGGGACTTCATTAAACTGCAGAGATTTTGTATGGCAACGGATATAGCTAGTAAACTAATCAGGAAGCATACAGAGTGGGAGAAGATCTTCACCAACCAAACAACGGACAAAGGCCTCATATCTAAAATATATCAACACCTCAAAAAATTGAATCACTCCAAAACTAACCTCCAAAGTAACACCCATGCCATTAAAAAATGGGTCAAAGATTTAAAGAGAGTCTTCTCTGAGGAAGAAACAAAAATGGCCTATAGACACATGAAGAAATGCTCCACATCTCTGGTCATAAAAGAAATGCAAATCAAAACAACTCTAAGATTCCACCTCACTCCAGTTAGAATGGCCAGGATCATGAAAACGAATGACAACAGATGCTGGAGTGGATGTGGCCAGGAGGGATCACTACTACACTGTTGGTGGGAGTGCAAACTCGTTCAACCACTATGGAAAGCAGTGTGGCAGTGCATCAAAAGGCTAAACATAGAACTCCCCTATGACCCAGCAATTCCACTGCTTGACATTTGCCCAACAATCCAGAAACAAGGGCATACTAAACCCACTAGCACAACAATGTTCATTGCAGCACTATTCACCATAGCAAAGATATGGAACCAACCCAGATGTCCGTCAGTTCATGAGTGGATGAACAAGTTGTGGTATTTGTACACAATGGAATTCTATGCTGCTGTCAGAAAGAATGACATCGCCCCATTTGTTAGGAAATGGAAAGACTTAGAACAGATCATATTAAGTGAAGTAAGCCAGACTCAAAGGAACTTAGGCTCAGTGGTTTCCCTCATTTGTCATAATCAGTAGAAACCTTGGGCTCTACTAGCAGAGATTTGCAATAGAGCGAAAGGCCATATATACGGCCATATAATGTGAAGCTAATTGAAAGGACCTCCAGGATATTGAAACAAAAGCCATATAATGAATGATTGTTGTCCTTAATGTACTATGTTGTCTCTCATCTCCTTTGCTGTCCCTTGGTTATCCCATACTGGTATAGTATCTCACTTGGTTATCTGATACATTGAATTTATTTGTATTTGGATATTTGAAATTTCATAGGGAAGGGGGGAAAACCAAGACGGGTGGGGGGTGTGGGGTTGGAGGGAAATGGGTACCAAGACATATGAAATGATATGAATGTATGTGAATTAATGCACCTTCTATCTGGCAAATATCATGTAACCCTTTTACTAATTACAATAAAAAAATTTAAGTAAAAAGAAAGTTGTATTGTGTGGGGAGGATGATGGGGTCAAATTCATTTCTTTTTAGAAATATACCTCATCTGGTTGTCCTGGATTTTCCTGGCCTTCTTCTTAGAGAAAGGCCTGTAGTACTGGATTTGTGGCTTGGCAATGATCTAGCATGTACATCTTCGAGTAAGACAGCCACAACTTCCATGCCTGGGACTCGAGTTTCCTGACCTTTGGCAGCAGCACAGCAACGTTTTTCTTCCTCCTGAGCCACAGGCCAAGTGAGCTGGCTTGAGTTGGTTGATAGTTACAGTGGCTTGGTTACCAGGGTTCCATATTCTGTTCCATTGTGAGGGAGGCAGGGTTACCTTTCAGGGCCCAATGACGAAAGATTCACCATAGCAAAGATATGGAACCAACCTAGATATCCCTCAGTTGATGAGTGGATCAACAGGTTGTGGTATTTGTACACAATCGAATTCTATGCTGCTGTCAGAAAGAATGACATCGCCCCATTTGATAGGAAATGGAAAGACTTAGAAAAAATCATATTAAGTGAAGTAAGCCAGACTCAAAGGAACTTAGGCTCAATGGTTTCCCTCATTTGTTATAATCAGTAGAAACCTTTGGCTCTACAAGCAGAGATCTGCAATACAGCAAAATCTTGATACATAAGGCCATATAATATGAATCTAATTGAAAGGACCTCCAGGATATCGAAACAAAAGCCATGTAACAAGTGATTGTTGTCCCTAATGTACTTTGTTGTCTCTCATCTCCTTTGCTGTCCCTTGGTTATCTCATATTGTTATAGTATCTCACTTTGTTATCTGATGTATTGAATTTATTTTTATTTGGTTATTTGAAATTTGTTAGGGAAGGGGGGGAAACCAAGACGGTGGAGGTTGGGGGGGGAGGGAAATGTGTACCAAGATATGTGAAAGGGTATCAATGTACGTGAATTAATGCACCTTCTATCTGGCAAATATCATGTAACCCTTTTACTAAATACAATAAAAAAATGCAAAAAAACATATGTCTGTAGAGTTATGAATTTTTATGTCTCTATATTTTTGTTTATATTTGCAGTACTGGGTCCATAGCATTGGGTATGCAAATATTGAGTCCTTGCTCTTGTACTATTTGCATCATGTGTTAGAAGTTCCATTGAATGGTTAGTTTCTGGCTACTTAGGCATCTTTCGTGAGAGGAACCAGTGAAAGAGCATGAGGAAAAAGAAGATTCTTACCACATGGCTACTGAGTAAATAAGAAGATAGGATGGGACTGGGGATGGAATAACAGTAAAAATGTGGAACATGTCCACTACATTTCAGCATACTTTCATAGCTTATGATAAGATTTTTCCTACTTACTTGTCATCAATCACAAATGAGTAGAAGATAAAACTAATGCCAGGAATTCAAGGAAACTCCATAGGGATAGCCACTATAATTTATTTTTCACCATTTCTAAATTTTAAGGGTCTTATACTTCTCAACAGGCTAGAGAGATACCAAGGTTATAGAAATGAAGCCTTCATGGAATGATATGGAATTTATAGCAGCATTTAATTAAATGACAGGTTTTGTGTACATAACATATGGGTAGAAATCCTGTTGTTTTAAATGGTGGAATTTTCGGTGCGTCAGTTAAAATTCTGAACAGTTACTGACACATATATAATTTTCCTAAGCCTCCTCAATCTTTCTGCAGTGAGAGTTGTGGTCCTGGATTCAGGAAATCCCCTCAGGAAGGAAAGAATGCTTGCTGCTTTGATTGTACTCCCTGCACAGAAAAAGAGATGGCTAATGGGACAGGTAAGTTCATGAGTTAGGGAGAAAGACATACTTTCTTCAAGTAGCCTCAATTCCATAAAATGAAAAAGACCTGTATTAATATTGCAACAGCAAAATCTTCTTCCTTCACTTACTAATTTTTTTACCATAGATGATACAGTTCCTAACATAAGAATCACAAGAGAAGAATTACATGTCAAATGAATGTTTTCACTCTGTTGTATACATGTTTATTCCAGCAATTACTAACGTATTTTAACATGTATTAACTTAAATACAAGAGTTTTAAATCATAAACTCTCCATTTTTATCAAAGAATACTTTAGAATACTAAGAAAACAGAGACATTGCATATGTTCATTTCCTATTGCCCAGAATATCCTTTCAACATAGCAATTCCTGTGAGTTAAGTTTTGTACATCCATAACACATGCAAGGAATGGCTACGGTCTGTATTTTATATTGTCCTGGGAAATATAAGCCTTAACATGAAAACTTTTGGATGAGGGGTTTGAGTAATGCACACGAGGCTGAGAATGACTGTGGCAGCATGAAGAGGTATACGAATATTTTGTTGGGATATTGGAAATGGCAATAAATAGTATGTGTGGTAGTCATTGTGAGTAAAAATAGAGCATATAGTAAGCTCTGCCTGAATATAATGAAGCCATAAACTAATACTGAACATGTGTGGTAATACTGTGTAATGTTTACTTTTATACTAAACAATATTGACTTGTTAGAACTACCTCTATGTGGAGATTTTGTAATTTTCTTTTAAGTACTGAAAAGGGATTAATGGTTATTTGACTTACTCAACAGATATGGAGAAGCGCATACAGTGCTCAGATCATCAGTACTCCAACACAGAGAGAAACCAGTGCCTCCAACGGATGGCAAGTTTCCTGGCTTATGGAGAGCCTTTGGGGATGGCTTTGGTTTGCTTGGCTCTTTGTTTATGTACACTCACATCTGTCGTTCTCAGAGTGTTTGTAAAACGTCAGAACACCTCCATTGTCAAGGCTAATAACAAGGCTCTCAGCTATATCCTGCTCATCGCACTCTTCTTCTGTTTTCTCTGTTCCTTGCTCTTTATTGGTCGTCCCAACACAGTCACCTGCATTCTACCGCAAACCACATTTGGAGTTGCATTCACTGTAGCCATTTTTGCTGTCTTGGCCAAAACTGTTACTGTGGTTCTGGCCTTCAAAGTCACTTTCCCAGGGAAAATGATGAAGTGGCTGCTTGTATCTGGGGCTCCTAACTTCACCATTCCCATCTGTACTTTGATCCAACTGATGTTCTGGGTATTCTGACTGGGGATTTCTCCTCCCTTCATTGACACAGATGTAAACTCTGAACGTGGCCACATTATCATCCTGTGTAACAAGGGTTCCCTCACTGATTTCTACTGTGTCTTTCATATCTTGTTTTCCTTGCCTTGGCCAGCTTTATTGTGGCTTTCCTGGCCAGGAACCTTCCCGACACCTTCAATGAAGCCAAGTTCCTAACCTTCAGCGTGCTGGTGTTCTGCAGTGTCTGGATCACTTTCTTACCTGTCTACCACAGTGCCAAGGGGAAAGTCATGGTGGCTATAGAGGTGTTCTACATCTTGGCTTCCAGTGCAGGGTTCCTAGGCTGAATTTTTGCCCCAAGTGCTATATTCTCTTGTTACGGCCAGATAAAAATTTCCTTCATGGATTCCAGGACAAAAGACGCAGTGGGAGAAATAAACCATCTTAAGATTGAACTTATATGATAAACTGTATTAACACTGGGCTCATATGGCAGGGTATAATGACTCACACCTGTAATCATAGCTACTCAGGAGGCTGAGATCTGAGGATCAAGGTTCAAAGCCAGCCACAGCACAAAAGGACCTGGCACTCTTAGCTCCAATTAGCCTCTAGAAAAAAAGGAAGTGGGGCTTGGCTTAAGGGTAGGGTGTTAGCCTTGAGCTGAAGAGCTCAGGGAGAATGCCCAGGCCCAGGGATAGTACAGTAGCCTTAAGCTGCAGAGCTCAAGGACAGCATCCAGGCTGAGTTCAAGCCCCATGACCCACAAAAATAAGATTGAACTTACATATCTGGTCAAATATGTAGAAGGTTGAGACTAAATTCTCCATTTCATTTTGTCCATTAGATATTAGTTTATACTGTTGGAATCAAATCAGTGAGTAAATGACTTATTCATTGCTCTTGTAATAGTATAGTCACAAATTGTAGTCAGAGCTCATACGTTAAAATTTCATTGTACATATTTCTGGAAC